>NC_069499.1:366028199-366328199 GCF_027579735.1 Bombina bombina | reverse complement strand
ATCATATTTTTTTTTTTTTCAAGTCTGTAAAGATACTCAAGGTTGCTTACATATTAGGCCACAGAACATTCATTCTCAATCAATATAATGAACAACTAGGGTTGCCAGGTGTCCAGTATTCAAGCGGATAGTCCAATAGTTTAACAGGCGGTCCAGTAAAATCTTCACAAAAATACTGGATATTTAAATATGCTGGGGGGGTTTTAATACATCTGTGCATTCGGCTTATTCGTTATGATCTTAATGCGGAAGGGAGGCCACTTGCGGTGTTCGTCTCTTTTCCAAGCTGCATTTATTCTTGTGAAAGTGAAACAAACTAAGATCTGGATTTGCACAAATATTAGTGTCTTCCACTTTCAGAAGAATAAATTCAGCTACAAAAAGAGCAGAATGCTGCAAGCTTCTTCTGCATCAGATCATAACAAATGATCTAAATGCACAGGCCTAAGTTTCATAGTTTTAGCTTAATGCAAAAGACCTCCTATGCCTCAAAGAATTACAAATATGGAGCAGAAAGAAGTGAGTGGGAGTCAAGTCAGGTCAAATCATTACTGTTTTATGTATTACTGGTAACTAAAGAGGTAAAACTATTTATTTGCATGTTACTGGCAGTTAAGGGTTAAAATGACTGCTCACTTGTGACAAATACACATGGTTGGATCATGAATTGGAGCTTCTGGGAGAGTACATTGTGTAACCACTCCAACCATTTTGCACAGTCACAGTCTACTTAGCAGCGCTGCAGAATCTGTTGGCGCTCTACAAATACCCAATTATAATAACCCTATGAACAACACAAGAATGAGTTTCTAAAAATGTTCTCAACTCCAATGTTTTAGCGCTTTCTATGCAAAATGATTGTAATGAATTCAGTTATTTGGGGGATTTCTTTAAAAGCAGCATTCCAATTCAACAAAAGTGCATCTGTTTGAATTTGTTTACTTATCTGCATTATCTCTGCAATAATTCTTGAATATCTGAACTTTTTTTTTACATTCAGATTGGATAAAACACCAGAAATCCAATATGGTAAATGAGTCCTACATGAACTAAGAAATTCATTTCTATTTAAGGGACAGTATACTGAAAAATTGTTTTCCCTTAATGTATTTTCAGTTACTAGTTATACCGTCTGCACAGTATAAAATATTTCAAGCAATTTAGCAAGATAGGAGAGAATCAGTAATTTCTCTAGAAACAGAGAGGGAATCAAGCACTCTTTTATTAAGAACTATTTCATTTTAGTGAAGTATCAAAAAAGTTTTTGTTCAATCATCAATTTCCAAAAAAAACATTATTCTTCCAGTCGCAATGTCTCTGTCACTCACCCAGAGAAGAAGCCGCTTGAGAATAAATAGCAGAGAACAGTGCAAAGTAAAAACATATAATAGTTCAGCACCAAGATTGGCTATAGTGTTGTAAGTGCAATAGTTCAGACAAAATCTGCTTTGACTGGCAACACCCAGCCATCAGTGGACCGCTCCAACTGGTGGATATTGTCCACTTTGGTAGTAGGAAAAAGGGGATCTATGCCATAATACAGAGATGTCTAGATGCTACACATATCTATGCACAAATATTATTTAATTACTGTTACAAGAAGACCAACACTCTGCCGTCAGTGAACCCCTCCACATCAGTGGGTATCATTTGCGTGGGTAAATAAAATGTGGGATCTATGTTGTCAAATAAATAACAATGTCTACCATAATATTATAGGCTTAAATGTTAAAAATGCCAAGCTCGGGGGCATGTCTAAGCCACAGCCATGATCAGAGGAGTAAATTGGTTGCTCCGCCAGCATTATAAATAATTTGGGGATCTTCACAACTATGTTAACTCATTTCGATATACACTGCTAAATATAATTTTTTTAACTGTTCTGGAACAAGGCTATCCCAATACTTTTATGTTTCAGCTAAGGAGGAGCCTAAAACAAGCTAAGGTGATGGCCTATGACTCAGTACCACCCCCCCCCCCTGGCTAGGAAGATCGTCGGGTGAAGCAACTGGTTGGTGCTTAGCCATATTGGAGTCCCCATTCGACTAAACTGGGCGCCAGGAGAAACGAGAAATGAATAAGTTCCTAAGCCACACGGATACAAAATGGAGGCTGAAGCTATAGCCCCCTCCTGCAGCAGTTGTCCCACAAGTTGGAGTACCAGCTTGTATCCCTCATGCTGTATCTGAGAGCAGAGTGGAGGGATGAGCCCACCCCTTTAAACTCAGACATAGCTTCCACAAATCTCTCGGTCACGCCGGATGGGAGTCAGGAGGGGGATTTTGTATTCTTAGGAGAGACTACCGATGCAATAATAATACCAGACACAGAGGGTTGGACCCATTCATATATTGCCCTTTCTGGGATGGCCCCAGGCAAGTGCACTGTTGTGGGATTTCTACCAGCAGAAGAGAGGCTGATGCTGGGCTCCCTGGAGATGCGGCAGGTCAAAGGAGAGTCTGGAGCAGGCCGTAAACTGATGAGCTTGAAGGGTTTTCTGCTGGGCTCTGTACAAATCACATCTGAATACACTAAGACTCTCCAGCCCTGTTACACAGATACTAAGACACACATTGCTTTGACCGCACTGGGAGGCTTTATCATTAAAAATATGGCATGTCAGAGGAACACAAACTTTTCCATCCCTGCAAGAGGAATAGGATAGAGGAACGAAGGGACTTTAGACCCCAGCAAAGTGGCGCATGGTAGTGACACTAATAGGATGACAACTACTATCAGTCTAAGTTGTTCTTCAATCTGTACTACATATTGTAATGTGTTTTTATGCTTCTTAAAGCCTGAGGGGGCTACATTTTACAATTGCATTTTGGGCTACTGGATAATTACCTACATGATTCCTTCCTCCCCCCCTTGTCTCCTAGGCGTTCCTAGTGTATATATCTGCATAGAGATAAATATGTAAATATTTGCATTAATCAGCTTCTGGGTCTACAAGTAATACCCAGTTATGTTTCTAGAGAAGAGACCTCATGTAAGACAAAGAGCAGGTGAAATGAACATAATCTGACCATCATACACTTTGTTTAAGTACCAAAACATGCCCTAAAGGTCTTTGCCACATTTCACTGTTCCCTTCAATAATTGAGGGGGTTCACTGCTTAGCTGGTGGGTGGATGTTTACTCTTTTTTTTTCTATATCCTCATATGCACAGTAAGTGTTAACACAATATATAGCCCCATAAGGACATATGACCTCATGGTAATGTAAGAACACTAGGGGTAATGGAAATCTTATCTGTGGGGACTCCAGACACTTGGCTTATGCTATTTCACTAATAATATATATATATATATATATATATATATATCATATTTCCAATATCAGTTGCTTTTTCTAATGTTATTAGTTGCTAATTTATTTCAAATTTAATAACAATTCCCAGTTTATTATATGGGATTATTAACTAGCAGCTTTTTGTCTGCTATAAACTCTAATCAGATTATAAATTATGTGCCATGGTCCAAAAGTATAAAAAGTATAAAAGTATATCATTCTACTTCTTCCACTTACAGCAATTCAAGGTATATTGCATAGGTTCAAGAGTAGCCCATATACTACTTAGGAGGTCTATAAAACTATATCTCATTCTAGTTTACCATTGATACTAGTTATTTCGTGTAGGTCCAAGAGTGGCCTACCTATAGCATAGGAGGTTTCTATAAATATTTAAAAAGAGGTTTAAAAGGAAGTTTCAGTTGTATTTGCCTATCATTCTTTGGTTTATTTGTTAGTATATGAATATGTTTGTGTTGTTGGACCTATATTGCAATACTTGGCGACTATATTTTCACCAAATAATGACTATAAATTAGCTTAAGCAAGAAAATCAGGAACACGCCAGACACCAAAAATTGAATATATAAAAAGCTAAAATTTATTATTAATAAACATTAAAATTGTACAAAAAAGAGTGTGGGGTAACCCCAAAAAGCAGACTAACGCGTTTCGGCTAGGAGAGCCGTACTCATAGTCCATCAACATACACACTGCTTAAAATACCCAGTGCTCTGTTGTGATTGGTGGGTTAGTTAATTGAAATTTAAATATACATATACTGACAATGTTATATATGTGTTGAACTCCGATATTCAGTATTCACCAAAATTTAGTAGGTTCATAGCTGTATCCAACCCTGAAAGGGAAACTTGTTCATGTATAAGACAAATTATTATATGCTTCCAATGTAATCAGATAGTTCTCACTAAACACATTTTAAATACCTTTAGATTACTTAAAGTGTAAAGGAAGCAAGAATAGAAACACTTGGATTTAAACTAATCTATGGTGACAAGGTAGATAACTGTATATATGAACCAAAAAATATACAGCAATAAAATTGAACAGAACTGTCCATCACATAGTAATCGTAACCCAATGAGCCTATGACAAGAGATAACAGGTTAGGCATACATTATTAACAAAATAGCTCCCAAGGGTGTAATAATGGTTATAAACCTGGGATAGTGAATTTAACACAATCAGCTATAATGATGGGTATAAAGTTACCAAGGTAAGTAGACAAATGCAAAATATGAAAAAAATGAAGAAAATGAAAAAAATATATATATATATAAGAAATGCATGATTGAATAAATAAATACACAAATAGATAAACATTTCCCCATTCTTTGGCCAAGGGATTATATCCCACGGCGATATTAACCCTTATAAGTGAGCCCATGACAGGAGGATTAATTCCCAAAACATTATGTTACATCCTGTAAATGAGCCTATGACAAGAGGACTGAAACTCAGGTAATAAAACCCTTTCAAATATTTATAGTTAAGGAGGATACACCCCCATCACTCTGGGCCAAAATTCAATGAATTACTATAAATAATCTTCAAGCAAGGATTAGATCTCAAGATGGGGTTGGTTACCATAAATGAGCCTATGACAAGAGGAAATAATCTAAGACCAATGATTAATGAAATCGTACTCCGAATTCAGGCCCCAAGGTATTTTGGTTTGGAGCCTGAATATCCAGTACATTTATTGCCTTGATAGAATCTTGAAACAATCACCCACCCCTCTTTTGGGGCTGAACTTTTTCAATGATCATCCAATTTAATGAATGACAGTCTTTATCATGCCGTTGTACAAAATGGGTTACCAGTGTAGTACTACTCGTCCCTACCCAGATAGTGGACAGATGTTCATGTATCCTGGAGTGGACATCTCTGGTGGTCAACCCTATGTACTGTAGGTTACACGTTGTACACCAAAGCAAGTAGATACAATACGTGGATCTGCAATTTAAGCATGAGGAAATTTCAAAAACTTCCCCTGTGACTGTTGAAGAAAAGGAAGCCCACCTGAACATATTCACATGCCTTGCATTGCGAATATCCACACCTGTATGTTCCCTTGTGTCTCAACCAGGATGATGATACAGCTGTTTCAGAGACCGGCCTTCTCAGCTGGGAAGGGGAGATCATATTCCCTATAGTCTTATTCCTTCTATACGAAAACCTACAGCCTTTCTTGACCGTCTCTGAAAGTGCATCATCAGCCACCAATAGACGAAAGTGGTTGCAGATTATACCACAAATTTGTTAATATTGGGTTGAGTAGTCTGTTACAAAAGTCAGTGTGTTATCTGTTTTCTTTTTTGGGGCATACTTATCTTGTAAAAGGGTTTCCCTAGGCATATGGTTCACTTCATCTCTTGCTCTCTTGATGACCTTCCTACTGTACCACCGTTGCTGCAGACGTCTTTCCAAGTCATCTGCATGTTTGTTGTAACTCTCGGGCATAGTACAGTTTAATCCTTACAAATTGTCCCTTTGCCACTGCATGGGGCATATGTTTAGGGTGACAGCTTTTTGCGTGTAAAAGGCTATTTCTCGTAATGGGTTTCCTGTACACTTGTGAAGATATTCTTCCCAAAGGGCAATTCACATCATTGAGAACCAGGTAATCTACAAACCTGTTCGCCTGTTCCTGGTCCCCGTTCCAAATAAACAGAAGATCGTCTATGTAACAGAGATAAAGTCTGATTTTTGACCTGAAGGGGTTTCCAGCTGCATAGAGATGGGACCGCTCCCACCAACCCATGACTAGGTTGGCGTAGGTGGGTGCGAATTTCGCCCCCATAGCGGTCCCACGTCTCTGCAGGTAGAACTCCCCCTCAAATCGAAAATAGTTGTGGGACAACAAAAATTGGGTAACATCCAGCACAAAAGTAATGAATGACTCACTGTGGGCGGACTCCTCCTCCAAAAAGTATGCCACTGCTTTTATACCACATTCATGGGGTATTGTGGAGTATAGGGAGACCACATCCACAGTGAGCCATCCAAACCCCTGCTCCCAATGAACCTTTTCCACTATGTTTAAGACTTGTTTGGAATCCCTAACATAGCTAGGGAGGGATTTGACTAGGGGCTGGAGTATCCCATCCAGCCACTCCGAAAGGTGCTCAAGCATAGACCCTATTCCATTCACTATAGGCCTACCTTGGACATTTTCTAGAGATTTGTGCACCTTCGGGAGGTGGTGGAACAGGGGAATGACCGGGTGTTCCACATAGAGGTATTGAGAGATCTTCTCATCTATCAAACCCTCCTCCACCGCCCCATCCAGAAGATGCACAAGCTCACCCTGGAACTTCTTGGTAGGATCCTGTTTTAGGTGTTCATAATTCTCTATATTCTCCAACTTTTCTGGAGGACCACCGAACCCCCCTTATCAGCCTGCTTAATGACCACATCCATATTCCCTTCCAGAGATTTGAGGGCTTTTCTTTCATTCAGTGTCATATTACGTGTAGGGTTTCAAGTCAGATTCCACCCTTTTATAGAAGGTCTCGATGATATTGCCCCTACTCTGGATGGGGTAGAGGGTAGAGGGGTTTCTATACCTTTTAACCCTATCTGGGTTATGTTCCTCTGTCATTAATGCCCCCTCTCTCTCCAACTCCCCCATAGTAATTAGGTCACATGTTTCGAGAAAATCTAATTCCTGATGGGAATCTCTATGCTTTGTCATTTCAGTAGTAACTAACTCTTGGTCTTGGTTTCTGCCTGAAAAATGTTTACGCAGTGTAATATTGCGAATAAACCTGTTAAGGTCTAACATTGTCTTAAATAAATTGAAATTTACTGTTGGCACAAAACCCAGACCAAGTGATTGCACCCTCTCCTTATAGGGTGTCAAGACATGGTCCGACAAATTTATGACGGTATGTATTTGGACGGGGCTCTTGTTTGGAGAGATGGATACCTTCCCTGCTGGGGTCCCTGTGTTGATGTGGCCCACCTGAAAACCTGCTCCAGTTTTACTAATTCATCATCTCTATTCTGAATGATACTAGTGACGGGTTGAGCTGGTGGATAAGAATACTCAGTTGTGGGCTGATATCTTCTCTGCTGACTTTGTTGTCCCCTAGAATGAATAGAACTATACAATGTTCACCCTCTACCAGATCCTAACCTGTTACCTATTCTATTATGATGGTAACCATATCCCCCGTTTCTATTGTATTGTCTATTGATGTTAACTATTTCTTGTGGGAAACTGTCTGCATTTTCTGACTGTGTGCTATCTCCTCCGGAGTCGGCCTCACTTTCAGAGAATGTCACTGCTCTTATACCGCTTGACCTTCTCCCCCTGCCACATCTACCTCCTCTAGAGGAGTTCTGAAATCTCCTATATTGGGATCTCTGGCTCCTACTCCAAATGTACACTTTGTTGTTATCATAGTCTGACTTATCCCTAATGAACTTTGTGTGCTTGATGTTAACTATCTCACTTTTCACTTCTAATATGGTACGTTGTAACACCCTATCAAAATTAGGATAATCAACTGCATTAGAGTGAGCATTCAAGAGTAATTGGACTTCAACAATTTCAGATCTTGTGGTAACTAACAATTATACATATATATAACTTATATGTAATCAAAAGTTTCATCAACCTAATAGAACAATCGCTAAGTACAGTGTTCCACATTTCTATGAATTCCAAGTCCTCTGTCTCAAAGGTAGGGAATTTATTAACTCTAAGTCCCGTTGGTATCATATTGAGGGCCAGGTATTTTTCCAAAGTCCAGATATCCCGCTTTGGTTTTTTCTCTTTAACTAGTAACCACTCCATATCATCAAATAACATAGGCAAGTCAAAGTTGTTTCTATCCTGGGAAAATATCTGATCAATTTCTCTATTGTCCACATCTCTTTCTTCTGCTTTCTTTAAAGAATAAAATAATACAACTGCTTCATCTTGAGTTTGCTGCATGATAATAAATCAAATTGGCACGAGTGGCTTGCCACTTGCTACCCAAAAATAAAAAAATAAAGAGAAAAGAGTCCCAACTGGACCACAGGTTGATGCCCCACTATGGGTTAACCGGATGAGTAAATTTAAGACCACCCTCTGGAGAATAATCAATTATTAAAAATATTGACTGTATTTATATGTCCTTTCCACAAGGCAGCAAAATTAATGTATATGCTTTTTTTCTTTTCTCAGCCTCACACAATAAAAAATATATTAATGCCTGATGAGCTTATCCTTGAGTGAGATAAAACCTTGTAAGGTATAGTCTGTATAGGAAGATGTTTATAAATTCAAATTTAAGTTTAAGAGTAAAGTTGCGTTCCTTTTTCCAAAATATACCCACACAGTTGCAGGACACTATCAGCCCCAACGTCTTAGACACAGATTAGAGCATAAAGTTACGTGAAGGACCCTTCGTATATTCACAGACAACTAATGATACTAGTGCAACTTGGAATTCTCATAGGACGTTACAATATCTCACCGGCTCCAATGTGTTGTGCTCTCCCAGGCTCCAGCCTGTCCACCGTTCGCGGATCGAGCGTTTAACCAGCCGGGCATCCTCCAAGCGTAGGAACACATGTGTCTTGTGTCAAGAGTCGTTCCGATAGGCCCAGGAAAAATGACGTATCCTGTGTGTCACTCCTGCCTCCTTCCAGTTGGTTCGTATGGAAGTGACGTATCTTACGTGCCACTCCTGCCTCTGTGCTTTCGGGTATCGGTCGGAGGAATCCATAGACCGCATCAGCAAACCTTAGAGCAGAAAGTATGCGGCTCCACTTGACACAACTCCCAACAGTCTATAAACTCTCAGATCGATGTCCTCTAATGTAAAAGGCTTCTGTCGGCTCAGTCAGGCATTGAGTGTGGGCGAAAAAACAAACAATAAACTGAGGGCAATGCTCCTCTAGGCTGTCTCCCATTTAGGGTAGCTCTGGTAGGCTATGCAGGTAGGTGCTGGCTTGCGGCAAATGATCACAAGCAAGAAAATCAGGAACACGCCAGGCACCAAAAATTGAATATATAAAAAGCTAAATTTTATTATTAATAAACATTAAAATTGTACAAAAAAGAGTGTGGGGTAACCCCCAAAAGCAGACTAACGCATTTTGACTAGGAGAGCCGTACTCATAGTCCATAAAACATCAACATACACACTGCTTAAAATACCCATTGCTCTGTTGTGATTGGTGGGTTAGTTAATTGAAATTTAGAGATACATATACTGACAATGTTATACATGTGTTGAACTCAGATATTCATTGTTCACCCAAATTTAGTAGGTTATAGCTGTTCCTTAAAATTCAAGTATCCAACCCTGAAAGGGAAACTTGTTCATGTATAAGACAAATTATTATATGCTTCCAATGTAATCAGATAGTTCCCACTAAACAAATATTAAATACCTTTCGATTACTTAAAGTGTAAAGGAAGCAAGAATAGAAACACTTGCATTTAAACTAATCTATGGTGACAAGGTAGATAACTGTATATATGAACCAAAAAATATACAGCAATAAAATTGAACAGAACCTCCCGAAGGTGCACAAATCACTAGAAAATGTCCAAGGTAGGCCTATAGTGAATGGAATAAGGTATATGCTTGAGCACCTTTCGGAGTGGCTGGATGGGATACTCCAACCCCTAGTCAAATCCCTCCCTAGCTATGTTAGGGATACCAAACAAGTCTTAAACATAGTGGAAAAGGTTCATTGGGAGCAGGGGTTTGGATGGTTCACTGTGGATGTGGTCTCCCTATACTCCACAATACCCCATGAGTGTGGTATAAAAGCAGTGGCATACTTTTTGGAGGAGGAGTCTGCCTACAGTGAGTCATTCATTACTTTTATGCTGGATGTTACCCAATTTTTGTTGTCTCACAACTATTTTCGATTTGAGGTGGAGATCTACCTGCAGAGATGTGGGACCGCTATGGGGGCGAAATTCGCACCCACCTATGCCAACCTAGTCATGGGTTGGTGGGAGCGGTCCCACATCTATGCAGCTGGAAACCCCTTCAGGTCAAAAATCAGACTTTATCTCCGTTACATAGATGATCTTCTGTTAATTTGGAACAGAGACCAGGAACAGGCGAACAGGTTTGTAGATTACCTGGGTCTCAATGATGTGAATCTATGATTCACATCCGAGTATAACAATTGCTGGGTTCACTACCTGGATCTGGAGTTAAAAAGTTGCCCTTTGGGGAGAATATCTTCACAAGTGTACAGGAAACCCATTACGGGAAATAGCCTTTTACACGTAAAAAGCTGTCACCCTAAACATATACCCCATTCAGTGGCAAAGGGCCAATTTGTAAGGATTACACTTGGAAAGACGTCTGCAGCAACGGGGGTACAGTAGGAAGGTCATCAAGAGAGCAAGAGATGAAGTGAACCATATGCCTAGGGAAACCCTTTTACAAGATAAGTATGCCCCAAAAAAGAAAACAGATAACACACTGGCTTTTGTAACAGACTACTCAGCCCAATATACACAAATTTGTGGTATAAACTGCAACCACTTCGTCTATTGGTGGCTGATGATGCTCTTTCAGAGACGGTCAAGAAAGGTTGTAGGTTTTCGTATAGAAGGAATAAGACTATAGGGAATATGATCTCCCCTTCCCAGCTGAGAAGGCCGGTCTCTGAAACAGCTGTATCATCATCCTGGTGGAGACACAAGGGAACATACAGGTGCGGATATTTGCAATGCAAGGCATGTGAATATGTTCAGGTGGGCTCTTCCTTTTCTTCAACAGTCACAGGGGAAGTTTTTGAAATTTCCTCATGCTTAAATTGCAGATCCACGTATTGTATCTACTTGCTTTGGTGTACAACGTGTAACCTACAGTACATAGGGTTGACCACCAGAGATGTCTGCTCCAGGATACGTGAACATCTGTCTACTATCTGGGTAGGGACGAGTAGTACTACACTGGTAACCCATTTTGTACAACGGCATGATAAAGACTGTCATTCATTAAAATGGATGATCATTGAAAAAGTTCAGCCCCAAAAGAGGGGGGGGGTGATTGTTTCAAGATTCTATCAAGGCAAGAAATGTACTGGATATTCAGGCTCCAAACCAAAAGACCTTAGGGCCTGAATTCGGAGTATGATTTCATTAATTATTGGTCTTAGGTCATTTCCTCTTGTCATAGGCTCATTTATGGTAACCAATCCCATCTTGAGATCTAATACTTGCTTGAAGATTATTTATAGTAATTAATTGAATTTTGGCCCAGAGTGATGGGGGTGTATCCTCCTTAACTATAAATATTTGAAAGGGTTTTAGTATCTAAGTTTCAGTCCTCTTGTCATAGGCTCATTTACAGGATGTAACAATGTTTTGGGATTTAATCCTCCTGTCATGGGCTCACTTATAAAGGTAAATATCGCCGTGGGATATAATCCCTTGGCCAAAGGTCCAAGAATGGGGAAATGTTTATCTATTTGTGTATTTATTTATTCAATCATGCATATCTTATATATATATTTTTTTCATTTTCTTCATTTTTTTTCATATTTTGCATTTGTCTACTTACCTTGGTAACTTTATACCTATCATTATAGCTGATTGTGTTAAATTCTCTATCCCAGGTTTATAACCATTATTACACCCTTGGGAGCTATTTTTTTAATAATGTATGCCTAACCTGTTATCTCTTGTCATAGGCTCATTGGGTTACGATTAGTATGTGATGGACAGTTCTGTTCAATTTTATTCCTGTATATTTTTTGGTTCATATATACAGTTATCTACCTTGTCACCATAGATTAGTTTAAATCCAAGTGTTTCTATTCTTGCTTCCTTTACACTTTAAGTATTCCAAAGGTATTTAAAATTTGTTTAGTGAGAACTATCTGATTACATTGGAAGCATATAATAATTTGTCTTATACATGAACAAGTTTCCCTTTCAGGGTTGGATACTTGAATTTTAAGGAACAGCTATAAACCTACTAAATTTGGGTGAATACTGAATATCTGAGTTCAACACATGTATAACATTGTCAGTATATGAATCTTTAAATTTCAATTAACTAACCCACCAATCACAACAGAGCAATGGGTATTTTAAGCAGTGTGTATGTTGATGGACTATGAGTACGGCTCTCCTAGCCGAAACACGTTAGTCTGCTTTTTGGGGTTACCCCACACTCTTTTTTGTACAGTTTTAATGTTTATTAATAATAAAATTTAGCTTTTTATATATTAAATTTTTGGTGCCTGGCGTGTTCCTGATTTTCTTGCTGATTTTTCATTTGCCGCAAGCCAGCACCTACCTGCATAGCCTACCGGAGCTACCCTAAATGGGAGACAGCCTAGAGGAGCATTGCCCTCAGTTTTTTGTTTGTTTTTTCGCCCACACTCAATGCCTGACTGAGCCGACAGAAGCCATCGATCTGAGAGTTTATAGACTGTTGGGAGTTGTGTCAAGTGGAGCCGCATACTTTCTGCTCTAAGGTTTGCTGATGCGGTCTATGGATTCCTCAGCCCGGTACCCAAAAGCACAGAGGCAGGAGTGACACGTAAGATAAGAAATTAGGTTAACACAAAGCGGCAAGTTAGAATTTCCACCTTGTTGCTTCCAACGTGTCATTCACACATATTTCCCTGTGAATACAATTTTATGAGAGTCATAATATGCTTGCTCAGTACAGTACATGTATAATTGTATTCCACGAATCACCCTGAACTTGCCAGCATTCTTTTTCCATACATATTGTTCACTCAGTCTCTTCACAAAAAGAAAAAGTGATTTTGTTGCAGTCTATGTGGCAAAGACTGCTTACCCCAGTAGTTTATCAGGGCATTCATATTCCAATATTTTGCACATGAAGTATGAACAATACCCTCACTATCACGGATACCTGAGTGGTGTTACTAGATCCTGCCTTTTCAAAGTTAAATCATGCAAGGTAAGTTATTTCAAATTCACCTGATAGACATTAGTGGTGTGTCAAAACTTGCTACAAACACTCTGCTCATGGTGCACAAAGAATGCAGAGCCTCCTCTAATAGTAGGCTCAGTCTTGCCAATGCGCGTTTTACCTCCAATTCAGGATTTATGGGCCTTCTTCCAGGCTAGCAAAATCAATTCACTTGAGGGATTTTATAGTATTCAAAGTCCTTGCCCTCAATTGTGAAATAATAGCAATGGTCATAATCAAGTCAATCTTTACACTGGATATAGCTTGTATATGCATAACATTGTTTGCCTTCAAAGAGACCCATATACAGTACTGCTTATAATATTTTAGCTGCAACCAGTTACATTATACTCCTCTTGTCTTGACCTCAACAAAGGTAATTCTCATGTTTCAACACACTGACATTCTAATATCTTACCTACACTTCTTAGTATAGCATTGAAAATTGGGAATAGGATCTCACAAAAATCTCGGTCTGACATGCATACTTGATTATGCGAGCACTGAGATGCATCCATAGTGCACAAACAGTCAACTCCGTACATATCCTGCACGCTACTGAGTAAATAACCCCTATATATAGCAATTTAGTACACACAAGACTTAGACTACGGCGTCTTTGCTGAAACATATCAGCCTTTGCACTTGTTCCATGTACCCTCTATGTCAGTTTTACCAGGGTTGTTGAGAACCAGCTCATTTCTTAACAACTGTCAAATAAATTTATGAAGTTTTAATCCTCAAGCTTGTCCGGTGCTCCTCAATTTCACTTTGATTTTTAAACTTCTTAGTACCTAGTCTAAATAGGTCCTACTGATATGGTTACCTTTTATAATTATTATTTTTTTTTTTTTTTTTTTAAATAATTTTTATTGAGGTTGAAACAAAAATAAATGATACAGGCAAATATAAATTCAGTCACTGAAACATAGGAAAACCGCAATACAATATGCGTAATGGATGCCAAACTTAATATACAGTTAATCACCAAGTTATACAGATGAAAGTTAACCTCAGTTTTCAATTTATAAGTAAAAATAACAAAGTGGGCCACTTGTGGACCCCATATAAAAACATCTGGTTAATATAAAAGCATACTTAATGTAGGTTTGATGTACATTGCGATCAGTTGAATAAACACAAAATATTATAACATAGGTGACCTACAATGCTTATTAGTTGTGATAAGCTTTTGGTAAAGCTAAACATAAGTATCAAACAAAACAACCACATGGAGCTAATAAACTATTAGACACAAAATTCTTGCATGTTAGGCTGTGGGGCCCTGAAGCATAAAGTTGGTTAGGCTTTTATCCTTTAAATAAAAATTTGTGGGCTATGACTCTAGCATCTGCTGGAAAATGAATAGGTGTGTTGAAAGTATGGGAACTGACCTGGAGCTCCAGATTAGGCAACGTGAAGGGGGGGCGCTTGTCAAAAGCCATTAGGGAGAATTGGACCTTTGGAAGTTAGCCTGCTCTGGGCATAGAGAAACAACAAAGGTACCCTTTTGGGTAGGGCAAAATGGGGGGATGAGACAAAAGTGGCCAGGCAGCATAGGACATTGGATATGATTAGTAAGTGAGATTGATGTAAGCTTAGAACTAGGAGTATACCCACATTGAGACAAGGTATGCGGACCTAAGATGTACTATTGTGGGAAAGCGATCTGCCATGCACTATGTAAAAGAAATTAAATATAAACAGCTAAATAATATTCCCTGAGGAGCAAAGTGCCCTATCTTACTAGCCAAGGGTACATCTAGACATAGGGCTCCAAGTTAATACAATCTGATATCTCCAAGTGGGTAATATACTGTCCTATTGATACTGTTACACCAGTTTTATCAAACTTATCCGTTTTCTCAACATAAGTGGCATGAACTCAAACTCAGGAAAACAAGCTAACAAATGTACACAACTTACACATAAACTTGAAATGCATACAGAGACAGCCATGTATGTGGCAACAACAAGGGGGTTCAAACACATAATGCTGTAGTCAGCCTTTAACTTAGGCGATGTCTTGATCAAGTCTTTCTCTGTAATCACTCACACACAGAAAAAGCCCATGAAATGGCCCCTTAGACAAGACCGGCCTCACCGGCTCAGCGGTGCTGTAGCGAGTCATCAGCCGATTCCAGCTAGATCCATAGGTAGCTGATAGTATATGCCTCTCAGGTTGCCCATGACTGGAGCTCCACCGATTGTCCCAGGCCTAAGCAAAGTCAGAACATAGTACCGAGATAGTGTGAGGGGCCTCTCAGAAACCATCTTACCAACCAGCTGCATGAAACAGACTGTCTCACCGCCACTTGTCATGTTCACTATGTCGCTGCTCAGAAGCCTCTGATGCGATGGTCTGTGAAGCGGTGTTGTTACCAGGTAGGTGCCTCTCTGATATGTTGAGGATAGTGCCGTTACATTGATCGCCGCCTCGGGAGCGATCCGATCACCAATCTGCATAAATCTGATAGCGGAGACAGCCTCCCCGGTATCTAGCAGCGATGGAGCATCTGTGGTATCCGGAAATGCTAAAGCCTCTGCTGCTGTATCTCCCGGAGTCCCAGTGCGACCCCCAGCAAAGTTCTTTTTTACCGGCATTGGATCAAGGGGGATCTCTAATGCCTTAGTTAGCTGCTCCTCGTCCCGTAGCAGGCCGGTGTGTGTTTTCAGGTTAGTGGTGCCACCGAAGCCCCTTTTAAGCAATAGGTGTAGGTTATAAAAATGTTCCTCCAACATGCATAGCAGGGTTTTCTCAGATATCTGCAACTCCATTGCAGAAAGGGATAATTCAGCTCTTAGTGGTTGTGTGAGTGAGAATAGCTCACTCTGTACCCGCGTGAACGGGGTGGGTGTTGAGGCCTTCCCTATACGGGCCGCCCAAGTCTCAACGGTCTGGACTAGACTGCAGGCAATACAGAAACAGAGGCATCAAACGATGCAGTAAACTTGATGTAATCTAAGCAAAATGAAATAGGTACTGATTGTCAGAAAATCCTCTTAATACACGGCGGATTGTATTATTCCAATGCTCAGCAGCTAGTATTGCGACCGATCATGGCCGCTGCCCGGACACGCCCCCTTTATAATTATTTTTATTGGGGGATATAAATTATCATTTATATGCCTAAAAAACTTGCATACTCTATTTTTTCATTATGTTCAAATGGTGAAAGAGTTTATAATCTATAGATCCAAGCATTTTATTTTCTTAAAATGCATTTATTCTGATTTCCCCATCATCCATTCACAATGCCCTTATCTATACCAACACATTTCAAAGAATCAGTCTTTGCTTGATGGAAGAGGTGGAAATGTTTTGCTACACTAGTTGTAGGTACATCTGACCAGATATCATGTCTATGCTCTCCAATACAATCTTTCAACCTAATTTTTTTTTTTTCCTACATAGAAAGTTGGGTACCAGCAAGATAGCAAACATATCAATCTTTCTGTTTTACAATTAACGAAGTGAAGAATATCATACTCTCTTCCACCATTAGCTGAAAATGTCTTCATCCGTAGCAGGAATTTGCAGAATACACAATTCCCACAAGGATAGTTTCCTACAATTTTGACATCTGTTAGCCAATTAGTTTCTCTAGATTTAGAAACATATTGACTTTGAACCAATTTGTCACGTAAGTTGGATGATCTTTGTGCTGTTGTCAAAGGGGTTGTACCTATACCCAATCTTGGTGCCGAACTATTATACGTTTTTACTTTGTACTGTTCTCTGTTATTTATTCTCAGGTGACTTATTCTCTGGGAGAGTGACAGATATCGCAAATGGAAAGATAATGTATATTTTTTGGAGATCGCTGATTGAACAAAAACTTTTTTGATACTTTAATAAAATTAAATAGTACTTGATTTGCTCTCTTTTTCTAGAGAAATTGCTAAATTGTCTGAAATACTTTATTTTTGATACTTTAATAAAATTAAATAGTACTTGATTTGCTCTCTTTTTCTAGAGAAATTGCTAAATTGTCTGAAATACTTTATTTTTGAGGGTCTGCACCACTCATTTTAAGTCAATTATTGATCTCTGTAATTGAACTAGTTTTAATGTTAGTGGTTTTTCACTTTCAGTAGGCATAGTATAACATGTATGAGAAATTGCATTTTCAAGTTTATTTGTGAATATGAATGAGCTGGTTTTGTGCATTTAAACCACAGCCTATTGAAATGGGTTAAGGTTGCAGGTAATATCAGATCTCATTATGTTATCACTTTGTGTACACACACTTGCTTCCTTATCTTATAGCTGTTTGTAAACCAAAGCTTAATTAACATTAAATTAAAATGTTATTACTTAAAGGGAAATAAAACAAGTTGGGATAGAGACAAAATATAATAATATGTACTTTAATTATGTTACCTGCAAATTTATACTGCAGTGCCTCAACATTAACCCTTTCTTTTTAATTAAGCTCTAACTCCCACCACACATTTACTTCTATGGCTGTATCTATATCTATTGTTGTTTTGGTAGAATGCAAAAGTGAATAGGGATTATCTGCTATCTAACTATCCTGCAACCCACTGGGAGTGTATTTTCTTATGCGAGCTGAGTTTACATAGACTTGTCAATAGCCCATACTGAAGTATAGAAACTTTCAGTGTAGCTTGGGATTCAACAGGCCAAAGCAACTATTTCAAATGCTGAAAGAGGGGTAAACAAGCTACTTGTAAACAATTTAAAGGGACACTCAAGTCGATTTAGATAGAGTATGCATTCTTAAACTGCTTTCCAATTTACTTCCATTAACAAAATGTTCACAGTATTTTAATATTAATAAACCAAAACATTTGTGACTGTTCTGATAGGTTTGAATTAGGTATGGGCGAATGTGTTTATATCCGAATTCGAATGTTAGAACGAATGTTATTGTAGAAATTTGATTTACATAATAGAATGTTGATAAGAACGAATATTCTTAAAAATTCGATTTTCGAATGTTATTTACAGTTTTCGAATGTCACATTCGAATTCGAATGTCACATTCGAATTCGAATGTCACATTCTAATTCGAATGTGACATTCGAATATCACATTCGAATTTGAATATTACATTTATAAAACACAATTGTAGACTAGAAACACTATTTCGAATGTCACATTCGAATCCAATATCACATTCGAATCGAATGTCACATTCAAATTCGAATATTAAATTTATAAAACACAGTATTAGACTAAAAATACTATTTCGAATTCGAATGTCACATTCGAATAGAATATCACATTCGAATCGAATATCACATTTAAAACACAGTATTAGACTAGAAATACTATTTCAAATTCGAATGTGACTTTCAAATTCGAATGTAACATTCGAATTCGAATATTACATTTATTAAACACAGTTGTAGACTAGAAATACTACTTCAAATTCGAATGTCACATTCGAATTAGAATATTACATTTCGAAATTGAATGAATACATAGCTAAACATTCTATTATTCGAACAAATATTTTCAAATTTTATTGAAAAATTCGAAAACGAAAATTAGAAAATAGAATGTTAGAATGTTATATAAACATTCGAAATTCGATTTGAACAAACGAATGTATCAAAATGAGTTTTAAATTTCAAATTTTTAGAAACATTCGCCCATCCTTAGTTTGAATGCAGTTGGTTAGATGTTTTAATTCAAAGTATCTGATAATTGTATGCAATGTGCAGTTATTTCCAAGCCATTATAAAACGGTTTTTCTTTTTTGCGTATTTTTTCTTGAAATCACTTTGTATTTTAAAACTTGTTATCCCACTTTGTAACTGAATAAAGTACATTGTGGTCTGTCTGTTGTTTTAAAGCTTGATGAAAACTGAACTCATATTTATTAATCCATAAAAAATAACCAATAGTGCCTACTGCTTTTAATGAATTTATTAATATTTATACACAGTGCATACTTGTAAACTGAAACTTCAATTACAACATATTGACATTCACTTTACCTTGTGCATTTATTATTAATAGTATTCTACATAATCAGAAATTGTAAAATTATAAAGGTTGTCTTTTTGTATTGAAATGCAGATTAGTGTCACAAGTAATCCAAATATATTTAGCTTGCTTTACAAGTGTAATGAAATCTATATAGCATATTATATATGAAATGGTTGTGTAGCCATGCACATATATTTATTGTCATAGCCTGTCTGATTAGATCAAATGTATTTGAATTGAAAGATATGTAATAACACCAGATGAATAATGCAGTTTGGGTATTTCTCGGTTGATTATAAAACAAAATTGCTTTTATGTAAAAAAGCAATAGGAATCAGGAACTTAAAGGAATATTGTAAGTAAAATGTTTGTTTTATGATGCAAATGAAACAGTAGCAATTAGATATATTACAATCACTTTTGAGTGAAAAAAATATCTGATAACATTTTTAAATAAAAATAGCTGAAATAATTTTGTTGAACACAATACACCCGAACGGGTTGAACATTGCTATTGACTGGCCTTGCTTTCTCTAATAGGGCCTGTCCTCACCCTTATCCCTAACCGGAGTGGTTGTTAGACAATGATGTTGCCTCTTATCCGCTTGTTAGTTTATTTGGGAGGCTACATCGGGGGTCACCGATTAAAAGTCGAGACTACCCGGTGTTTCGTGGTTGAGGTATCATATGTTGGTTTTACTCTCGCCACAAATTACCAGCGACAATAATGACACCTCCGGGCATCCAGAGGACTCTCATGAACTGATCGTATGAACTGTGTACATGTGTGGTCCCTGATGCATGTCTCATTCATTTAATTAACTTTTGGTCCGAACTATTAATTGACTATACTCCTTTTACCAGGAAGGTGATTATCAATCATGTATGTTTACATTAGAGTATATTCTCATGTTTTATCCATAAATGCCATTTGTCATTGCAATTCAACGATCAGGGTGAGATTGCAAATCTTACACAGGAAAGACTCAAGGTCATTAATGTTTTATTTCTTGGTGTGAAAACTAATATCAAGTCTTTTAATGGTTATTCCTGATTGCCATTTGTCATTGCAATTCATTAATCAATGAGGTGAGAACTACAAATGCAAATCTGACACAGAAAAGACTTTAGGTCATTTGTGCTATAATTCTTGGTGTGCAAACTAATATTAAGCGGTGAAATTAAAATTTTATTCACAATGGGTAGTGCAACACTTCTCTTATAGTGACTTGGAACTGTTACCTCCAAGTGTGGGACACAGCCAGGTCACAGGATTTATAACTTATTGGTTCCAGGTTAAAGTTGAAACAAACAAATTATATTGTGCAATTTTATCCTGATTCCCATATTTCACTGTCACACATTAATTGTTTTTATGAGGAGAGCAGATTCAACTAAGGATAGATAACATGGTTACCCCAGATTTACCAATGGGATGTTAATCAGGTTAACATTAGTTTTCTAGCACCTCTCCGCATTACTTTATTTTTCTAACATTTATTTACCATGTAGGGGGTAATTGAAGATTCCTTCACTTTCTTTTGAGTTGTAGTGAGTATATTACTTAACAAAATATTACCCTTATAATTGGTATTTGTGATTTAATGAGCAGTATGTGTTGTACCTAGTATTTTAGCAGTATGTAAGTTTATTTTCTGTGACTATAGTCTTAGACGTCCAGAGTTCTAAAAGAAGTTGTATACCGCATAAGAATGCCTGACCTACATCACTTCTGGTGACGTGAATCAGCTGCTGGAGGTGTGTGGCGCTCACTGCGTATGCGCAAGAGGCCTAACCTCCTCCAAACAGCTGTTTAAGGTGACTTATTTTAAAACAATGGTTCGAGGAATTCTATGGCCCATAATCTTCAATGCCACGCATGCGCACACGGCCCTACTCCTCACTGATCATATACAAGGCACTAGTGGCACACTGGAAACACAACCCTATTGGTTGTCAAGACATTTTATCACGCAAAATTGCACTCTCCCACAATAGACCCAGGCAACTGTTTCGCACAGTAGAAAGGCTCTGCAAACCAGCATGCATGCTTAGCCCCACCACGGACACACGGACCAATCAGATAATGCAGTAACGCTTTTTTCGTATGTATTATCTGATCGGTCCATAGTCCGTTTGATTTGCCCACCTCCATTCAATTTCAAAATTGGTCCATTGCGTGCCGCCGACTTGCTTTGCCCTGGGGGGGATGGGGGTGCTGCTGATGGGGCTTATAAACACCCCCTGTGTAACTTACGTAAGCCCCATTGGCATCCCCTTGTAACCCTCATAAGAACCCCCCTCCCCGGGCACGGCAAGTCGGCGGCATGCGATGGACCAATTTTGAAATTGAATGGAGGTGGGCAAATAAAACGGACTATGGACCGATCAGATAATACATAGGAAAAAAAAGCATTACTGCATTATCTGATTGGTCCGTGTGTCAGTGAAGTCAATGTCTTCACAACCAATAGGGTTGTGTTTACAGTGTGCCACTAGTGCCTTGTATATGATCAGTGAGGGGTAGGGCCATGTGTGCATGACGTAGTGCACGCATTCTTATGGTATACAACTTATGACAGAGTATCAGCTTACATGGGGAGGCATTGCTGTATTAGGAGGTGTGGCTATAACACCACCCACCTTGCTTATTGACGAACAAAGCATTTGCTCTAGACTTAGTGACACTCCTCCATCAACACAATAGGCTACAAGTCAGCCAGGCACTCCATAGGGTGTGCCATATTTCGATAATATAAAATAATATTTCCACACCGACATTGTAAGTTTGATACCTATAGTATATTCAGTGAGTATGCAACTGACATGTAAGTGCAGCGTTTCATCTAATTAAATTATCATAACACATATTGTTGTATTTTAATTATTTCCTGTTACAACACCTTTGTTGCTCATTATGATTAAGAGTATGGTCGACCGATTATTTTGGGCAAATCCTTTTTCCTACAGCTGATTATTCCGGAGTGCAATAGTTGTTAACACACTGCAAGGATTATACTTGGGATGTTTGTTCAATTCAAATGCATACACTTTGGGTTAATATGGCAACATGTGATTTGTGCGCAATTTGTAGAGGGGAGGGGTCCATTGGCCTTTTTTAAGTTTGTGTTTTTCTGCACTTCTGGTTGGTTTGAGGAAGGGGAGATTGTCCCCAAAACATCAACTTCAATAAAAGATTGATGAACACTTTAAGAAATCCAGCAAGTGCTGTCTGTTTTATCATGTAGCATGTAAAGATCAAATACCCGGGGTGCATCTAAAAAAAGCATATAGATGAAAGAAGGAGTGTGTCTCCTTCTTTCATCTATATATATATATATATATATATATATATATATATATATATATATATATATATATTGCAATCTCATTAACCATAAAGTATACAGCTACCAGGGTGCTTGTAATGTATTAATGTATCAATAATTGTAAAGAAAGCCTGCACTCACTTGTATTATGAGTGCAAGTATAAGAGCGCTATTGGTTTCATTTGAGTGGTGTTAGTGCTCTATAGCGCTAATATTTTGGCTCTCCACTGGTTTATCTAGGCCTTAATCAATGACTTGTAATACTAAATTGAGCCCTTCTGATCACTCAAGACTAAGCACAAAATAACAAAGCTCAAGCAATCAGTGAAGCTCCATGTGTAATATTGCCCATAATGTAATAATAGATTAATCAGAGCACTAAGTAGTTCATCTTAGTTTGTGATTAAGAATTTGGTGTAAAGAAGTAGTAAGTAGTTCTAATACAGGTAGAAACAAAAAGGTACAACATTTTTAAAGCCTATACATCAATTGGATTTGATCCATTTGTATATGGTCATGTTTATTCAAAAATAAATTCACAGGAATACGTCCTTTAATGTAAGAGATTATATATTTGCTTAAAAGCCATACAAATTATTATGTATTTGTTTGTGAATCACATGGAAATTAGTATTTTGTAATTAATCAGATTTGTTATAAAATATGTTTACAAATTGTTTCATTGCTCCCTTTTACGTTTCATTATATATATTTGTTGACCATTATATATATTTGTGCCATAACACACATGGTGATAATGTTTCAGTGTCTTGGCTTTTACTGTTTATCCCATGACTTACAAAAGATTTCTCCAGAAAGCAAATAAAGAACCTCTGTAGCATATTTTGATACAAATTAAGCCAAAGTGCTTGTTTTTGGGGTGTTTCTTCTTTTTATTTTTTTTGCAATTTAACACTGTGGGATGGATCACAATCATCTATCGGCTGAGCTGTTTCCGTTGGTTTTTCGGACCAAAAAGGGAACTTCTAATTTCAACGCAATCACAATAGCACTTCTCCCGCAGTTATGATTGTGTTTTTGGCTCACTAATAAAAGCTTAATTTTTAACATTGAGCCAGAAAAGGTCTCAGCGATCCCAATCCATTTTCCTGTGACTATCATTTTACCCTCAATGGCAGTTCTAGGGGGGGTGCTATACATCCCCCAAAACATGTGTAGCACTCCTGTTGAGCTACAAAGGGATCTATATATTATGTTCACCACCTTTGTTAGCCCCCGATTTGCCCCCATTTATTAAGTTCTCCAACCTCCACTAATTTACCCTTATCAAATTAGACACTTAAAGGTACTTGATAAAGCACCAAAAATTGCCTTTTGGACATCTCTGCAAGTGTTTCAAGACAATTCAGAAGTTTTTTATTATGGTGCACATGTGCAAGAAATAGGAGACATTCTAGATGTGCATTTGCATGAATGGTATGGATTTATTAAGACTCTATTCATTGCTATTGTACAATATGTCTACAGTGGGCAGTGGAGTCCCTAGGGTTGGTGTCACCTGGTGCGGTAAATTATGGTGTCACCCCCCCACCCCCCAGAAAGCAGAAACACACACAAACACAAAAACACAGGCACACACACATACAAACACTCAGACACACACACACACTCAGACACACTTAAAAACACACTCAGATGCACACACAAACACTCAGAAACAAACTCAGACACACACACAAAAACACTCAGACACACACACAAACACTTAAACACACACACACACACACAAAAACTCCGACACACACACATACAAAATATGTAAACTGCCCTGCATTAATTATAAAGCTCATGCCTAGAGCTTCTCCCTGGCTCAGCAGAGCATTATGGCCAATCACCTCTGTACCCCCAGACCCCCGCCCTCCCCGCCTACCTCTTCAGTGTGCACTTAGTGTACCATAACCGTACCAGTCTGTTGGGCATCATACGTGGCTCTTTCACTTTAGAGACAGTGTTAGACAGTCATGCGGTCAGGGGCCAGGCATCCCCCTCACGATTTCCTGGTTCAGTTTAGAGAGACAGCACAGCAGTGAGTGACTCCACTGCTTCACATGTCACTGAACAGTGAGCACAGATAGGCAGCCAAGTTTAGGCTAGCAATGCAACTTTGCAAGCCCCAAGGCATGCCCACAACATTCATAGTGAAATTGGGCAGAGGAGAAGCAAAGTACAAACAAGCAAAAGCTGCCGGGAAAACTATTTGTGGAAATTGCAGCACTGACTCAAGGGGCAAAAAAATTAAGTGTGCTTACAACTTCGCCGGTCCCACTAATGTTCACAAATGCTGGCCCCTCTAATAAAAAAATCTATGTATCTCTACATTGTATTTCTTTGAATTTCAATAAAATTTCCAAAAAAAATTAAAATATTCTGGGGGTGTCACCCCCTGAAGGGTGTCTCCCGGATGCGACCCGCACCCCCTAGTGATGCCACTGACAGTGGGCAGAGCACACATTTACAACGTGATATCCTGTACAGGATCTTCAGGAAAAGTAAGATCAGGACCCCAACAGCTGAAAATCGTGTGTAGCAATCTCTTTTTGTTATTGTTTCTTTCTAAATCACACTCACATTGTTGTGATTGTCACTATCAGTACAGGCATCTTCATAACCAGGCTTTCAAATAGGGTCGCACATTCATGATCATGAGTTCAAAAGGAACCTATTGCAATCTGAATTAATCTTGATCACTGCTAAACAATGTTGATGCCATTTGTATATATGCATGATGGGAATACTGGCTACATTTATACTTTTAATATTTTACTTTAACAATAGTATTATTGTTCTTTTCAATATTTACATTTATTCATTTTAAAATCAACTTTTTCTGGTCTGTGTGATATATATTTGAAATCATAAAAAAAGACTATTGGTTTCTATTAGAAGGAGTTCTGTCATCTTCTAAAACTGGATTTTCAGTCTAGTCAAAATTAAGCTTTCATGATTCCGATAGGGCATGCAATTTTAAACAACTTTCCAATTTACTTTTTATCACCAAATTTGCTTTATTTTCTTTTGGTATTCTTTGTTGAAAGCTAAACGTAGATAGGCTCATATGCGAATTTATCTTATCTCAGTGCATTTTAACAGTTTTTCAAAGCTAGACAGCGATAGTTCATGTGTGCCATATTAGATAACATTGTGCTCACTCACAGGGAGTTATTTAAGAATCAGCACTAATTGCCTGAAATGCAAGTCTGTCAAAAGAACTTAGATAAGGGGGCAGTCTTCAGAGACTTAGATACAAGGTAATCACAGAGGTAAATAGTATATTAATATAACAGTGTTGGTTATGCAAAACTGGGGAATGGGTAATAAAGGGATTATCTATCTTTTTAAATAATAAACATTTTCAAGCAGACTATCTTTTAACAGTTCTGAAAATGTGAAATGTGAAACCACTCCATTGCAATATTGTAGCCACAAAAATGATGTGCAAACAAGATTGTGTCTTTGTGACTGGGTTTTTAATAGGAAACACCTTCGTGTCTGGGCTTTCAAATGGGATTCATCCTTTGTAACACGCAAAATCAAAACATGCAGTGCGTTTTCAAGCTCATGCTCCTACATTATTGAATTCCTGATCAGGAAGGCCCAATCCCATTTGAGAGTTGAATTTAATGGAAAACATGCACAGTATGCCTATTTATGTCGCTATGCAAATAGAAATTCTATTGTTAAATTGTGATCAGGATGGATTCGGATTACAATAGGTTAATCTCATGCATATAAATGAGAATTTACCTTGCTCACTGAACAAACAGGATCATTCAAAAGAACTTTACTGTAACCTTAAAGGGACAGGAAACCCAAAATGTTTCTTTCGTGATTCAGATAGAGCATACAATTTCAAACAACTTTCCAATGTACTTCTGTTATCTAATTTGCGTTTTTCTCTTGTTATCCTTTGCTGAAAGGTTTATCTAGGTAAGTTCAGGAGCAGCAAAGAACCTAGGTTCTAGCTGCTGATTGGTGGCTGCATTTATATACCAACTGTCATTGGCTCACCCATGTGTTCAGTTAGAAACCAGTAGTGCATTGCTGCTCCTTCAACAAAGGATACCAAAAGAACAAAATAAATTAGATAATAGAAGTTAATTGGAAAGTTGTTTAAAATCAAATGTTCTATCTAAATCATGAAAGAAAATATTTGGGTTTCATGTCCCTTTAAGAGATGTGATAGGGACATTGTATATGTCAGTTTTGGGTGGATTCCCAGTTTCTATCCTGATAACTTGTAGTTAACAAACAAATATATGTTTTTAAGAACTTTTCTGTTGGATTCTAATCATTGGAAAAACATGCTGACCAATTTAACCAAAAATGAAAAGCCATTATCAAGAACATATTGCAATAGATTGACCCCAGTATGCTTACAGAGAATCTGCAAATAACGTGAAAACATTATGAAAAATACATGTTAGTACAATAATAATTAAAAAATAGAAAAAGACTAAGAGAAATATAGCACAAAAAATATCCCAATCCCTTTGATTACATTTCTATATGATGGCATTTGTACCTTTCACTTCCCATTGCTAATGTGTTTCTCAATTGAGTTAACCGCTGAGAGAATGACAAATGATCTCGTACAAGAAATATCTTGCTCAACCACAGAAGATTAGATTATTGTATCTATGCACTATGAATAAATTAATGATTACAGACTATTCTCTTTAAACAAGAGTACAGGTAGCCCTCATTTTGTTAGTTTTGCACCATTTAACAGGAACAATAGGTACAACACCACCAGCACTAGCAGGATACACCAAAAAGCCAGAAGTAAGACAATTAGTGCTTTGTGTGAAAAGGATAAATTCCCAGCAATGCATAATTATCTGAGACTGTGTGAGAGACTATGAAGATATTTTTTAGTATTTCAATATTTAGAGCCCCCTTCAACAAAAAACGTTTTGGGTCTTGCAAGGTAGCATCCATGGCCAGCATTTAAAGGGATAGGAAACATACATTTGTTTCTTTCATGATTCAGATAGAGCATGCAATTTTAAGCAACTTTCTAATGTACTGCTATTTTTAATTTTTCTTCGTTTTCTTGGTATCTTTATTTGAAAAAGTAGGAATGTAAGCTAAGGAGCCGGCCCAATTTTGGTTCAGCACACTGGCTAGCGTTGCTGATTGGTGGCTACATTTTGCCACCAATAAGCAAGTGAAACCCAGGTGCTGAACCAAAAATGGGCCGCTCTTAAGCTTACATTCCTACTTTTTCAAATAAAGATACCAAGAGAAGGAAGAACAATTGATAATAGGAGTAAATTAGAAAGTTGCCTAAAATTGCATGCTCTATCTGAATCACGAAAGTTTAGTTTTGACTTTAGTGTCCCTTGAACAACTGTCTCCCAGCGTATAACCAATTAAGCAAAAGCAGGGCTCGTCAATTATACCAGATGAATCAGTCTGGAATGATTTAACTCCATCCCCCCTGAGGAGTCAGAGAGGTTAGTAAGTAGTGGTCTTAATTAAAACGGCTGCTTCTTAACTTGCTGTTTCTAGAATCACAAGAGTTACTGAGCTCTATCACAGCTTGACAAATGGAACTTATATATTAAGTTTATCTGCGGTCTGCATAGTTTTATTTACCTAAAAGTTTTAGATTTTACCACATAATTGAGTCAGACAGCATGAATTTCAATGTTTTAAATATCATGATATATTAGTTATGTTTTGAGAGGACTCTGGAACCAAGTGCTAGGAATGATTGCTTCTATTGAGTATGTTTATCTTATCTACTTTGCTGTAACTAATCAGGGACATAAATGAGCTTCAACCAATCACTATGTAGAATATTGCATGGTAAGAACCCTTTCTGGGAATTTTCATAGTTAAATCACATTAGCATTAAAGGGATACTAAACCCAATTTTTCTTTCATGATTCAGATAGAGCATGTCATTTTAAGCAACTATCTAATTTACTCATATTATCAATTTTTCTTCGTTCTCTTGCCATCTTTATTTAAAAAGTAAGAATGTAAAGCTTAGAAGCCGGCCCATTTTAGGTTCATTTGCTGATTGGTAGCTACATTTAGCCACCAATAAGCAAGCATAACCCAGGTACTGAACCAAAAATGGGCCAGCTCCTAAGCTTTACATTCCCGCTTTTTAAATTAAGATAGCAAGAGAACGAAGAAAAATTGATAATAGGAGTAAATTAGAAAGTTGCTTAAAATTGCATGCTCTATCTGAATCATTAAAGAAAAAAAATTGGGTTTAGTATCCCTTTAAATAAAATAAAAATAAAGTTGCATTGAAGTTCTGCTAATTATAATAATGCCTAACAAATATGTTTTACAGGAATTAAATGAGACGAGATATATTATTTTTATTTGTTGGTCACTAAGTAATGTTAGACGTACAAGATGTCAAATACTCCTTCTAGGCGTTCCAATTGGATTCCCTTTGAACATATGCCCTTTCAAGTGAAATTAATCAATCTCTTTATCACTCCCACAGCATCTGCAGCTATAATCATTACTCGACCGCTGTGAAAGAAATGAAACTGCTAATCTCACTGGGAAAAAGGCTTACTGCTCAGAGAAGGAAAGTTTTTATTAAGTTCTAATTTGAAAAGAGATTCTTCATAGTTATCTTTATGAGATATCCAACAACACTCTAAAAGCCATTCTCCACAGGCTCAATATAAACAATTATAAAATTGAATTTATTTTCAGATATATTACATATTACTGAGCATCTTAAGTCACTGTGACTATCAACTTTGTAAATCTCCCCATTAAAAGATATATTTACAGAGCACTCATTTTAAAATTTAATAAATATGCATAGCTTCAGTCTAGTATTTATGGTGCACAAACTGGATTTTATTTAGGTGATTTCACAACATGTTCTTGGTTGGTAAAATTCCACTGGTGACAAGGCTCATTCTGTGCACTAAATTAAAACAGTATTTTTCATATAACTACTAACATAAAAACAAAATTAATGCTTACCTGATAAATTTCTTTCTTTCCGGACATGGAGAATATGTCATTCCAATTACTAGTGGAATATTCAAATCCTGGCCAGCAGTAGATGGCAAAGAGCACTACAGCAAAGCTGTTAAGTGTAACTGCCTTACCCATAACCCCCAGTCATACAGCCGAAGGAAATGGAAAAAGAAAAAACACAAGGGTCAAAAAGTTACCTGAGGTTTAATAAAAAAAATGCCGAATTATAATCAAAAAAGAGGGCGGGGTTGTGGACTCTCCATGTCCGGAAATAAAGAAATTTATCAGGTAAGCGCAAATTTTGTTTCCTTTCCTATGACATGAAAAGTCCACAACATCATTCCAATTACTAGTGGGAACCTATACCCAAGTTAGAGGACACAGAATGAACAGGGAGGGAGAAAAAGGCAGGAGGACCTAAACAGAAGGCACCACTGCTTGAAGAACATTTCTCCCAAAAGAGGCCTCAGCCGAGGCAAAGGTATCAAATTTGTAGAATTTGGAAAAAGTATGCAGAGAGGACCATGTAGCCACCTTGCAAATCTGATCCACAGAAGCTTCATTTTTGAAAACCCAAGCGGAGGAGATAGCCCTAGTTGAATGAGCCGTAATTATCTCAGGAGGCTGCTGTCCAGCAGTCTCCTAAGGCAAACAAATCAAAATTCTCAATCAAAGAGACAGAGTAGTAGAAGTCGCCTTCTGACCCTTAAGCTTTCCAGAGAAAACCACAAACAGGGCAGAAGAATGCTGAAAATATTTAGTGTGTTGTAAGTAAAATTTTAGAGCTTGCACAACATCCAAGTTATGTAAAAGACGTTCCTTATTAGAAGAAGGATTAGGACAAAAAGAAGGAACAACAATTTCCTTATTAATGTTTTGATCCAACACCACCTTAGGGAGAAACCCCAATTTAGTACGAAGGACCGACTTATCTGCATGAAAAAAAAGATACGGGGAATAACACTGCAGAGCTGAAAGTTCAGAGACTCTGCGAGTGGAAGAATTAGCAAGGAGAAACAAAATCTTTCAAGATAACAACTTTATATCAACAGCATGCATCAGCTCAAACGGAGCCTACTGCAAAACTTTAAGAACTAGGTTAAGATTCCACGGGGGAGCAACAGGTTTAAACACAGGCCTGACTCTAATCAGGGCCTGAACAAAAGCTTAAACATCTGGTAAGTCTGCCAGACGTTTGTGCAAAAGGCTAGATAACGCAGAAATTTGACCCTTTAGAGTACTGACCGTTAAACCCTTATCCCATAGTTTCAATGACCACTTCAGAAAAAACACATCTAGACAGAATTAGGCGTTGAATCTCCAAGCAGTCAACTTCAGAGAATCTAGGTTTGGATGAAGGAAAGGACCCTGAATTAGAAGATCCTTCCTCAGAGGTAACCTCCAAGGAGGTAGAGATGACATCCGTACCAGATCTGTGAACTCGATCCTGCAAGGCCATGCAGGAGCTATTAGGATCACCAATGCTCTCTCCTGTTTGATACGAGCAATGTCTCGTGGAACAAGAGCAAACAGAGGAAACAAATATGCCAGAGAGAACATCCAAGGAACCGCTAGAGCATCTATCAGAACGGCCTGAGGATCTCTTGACCTTGAACCATACTTTGGAGCCTTGGCATTTTGGCGGGACACCATCAGATCCAACTCTGGAACCCCCCACTTGAGGGATATCCGAGAGAACACTTTGGGATGGAGAGCCCACTCCCCAGGATGAAAGGTCTGTCTGCTCAGAAAATCTGCTTCCCAATTGCCCACTCCTGGAATGTGGATTGCAGATAGAAGACAATTGTGGGCTTCCGCTCACTGCAGAATGCAAGTCAACTCCTTCATGTCTAAGGAACTCTGAGTCCCTCCCTGGTGGTTGATGTAAGCCACTGAGGTGATGTTGTTCAATTGGAATCTTATAAACTGGACCAACGACAGTTGAGATCATGCTGATAGGGCATTAAAGATAGCTCTCAACTCCAGGATGTTTAGGTGAAGATAGGACTTTTTCCCGAGACCACAGGCCCTGAGCCTTTAGAGCAGGGGTCTCAAGCTCATTGCATCTGGGGGGCCACTAGCTAAGTGTTCTTCTCCCATGGGGGCCACTTGAACAGAGTGAGTGCTCTGAAACTGGATATACTAGAAACTGGAAGTGACATTTAACCAAGTAGTACTGCATGGTAGGAGCTATAGTCCACAATAGACATACAGGGTGTATATTTATCTTGTGAGAACCAAGTTAAGATCATTCTGGAACTGAATAAAAACTGAAATTTATACAAGCAGTGCATAATGGGAGCCTACACTTGACAAAGCATGCTTGTCTTTATATTTATCTTGTCAGTGCCTGTATAGATCATCAAAAAATTGATTGGGACAAATTAATAATATACCTAATAAACAAGGGAGGGCCAGATTAAACTACCCTGAGGGAGGGCCACATATGGCCTCAGGGCCTGTACTTTGAGACCACTGCTTTAGAGGGCCCCAAACAGCTCCCCCAGCCTGACAGGCTGGCGTCCATAGTCACAATTTCCTAGGAAGATCTCAGAAAGCAAGTGCCCCGAGACAGATGTTCTTATGACACCCACCATGAGAGAGAGAGTCTCTTGTTAGAGGGTCCAGATTTATCCTCTGTGATAAATCTGAATGATCTCCGCTCCATTGACGGAGCATAGCATACAAAGTTGCAGTGGTCGAAGATGGAACTGAGCAAAAGGAATGATGTCCATGGATACCACCATCAGACCAATCACCCCCATGCATTGAGCTACAGATGGAAAAAAGGTAGACTGGAGAGAAAGGCAGGAAGCAAGAATTTTGTTTTTTCTGATTTCCTTCAGGAAAATCTTCATAGACAGGGAATCTATTATAGTCCCTAGGAAACACACTCTGGTAGATGGAACAAGATAATGTTTCTTCAAATTCACCTTCCACCCATGAGAATGTAGGAAAGACAACAGCATCTCTGTATGAGATTGGGCTAGATGAAAAGATGACAACTGAACCAATATATCATCTAGATAAGGCACCACAGAAATTCACTGGGACCTGAACCAATATATCATCTAGATAAGGCACCACAGCAATCCCCTAGAACTTTTGTGAATATTCTGGGAGCCGTGGCCAGAACAAATGAAAGTGCAACAAATTGTTGCTTGTCCAGAAAGGCAAACCTCAGATATTGATGGTGTTCCCTGTGAATGGGAACATGAAGCTATGCGTCCTTCAGGTCTATGGTCATCATAAATTGACCTTCCTGTACCAAATGAAGAATGGAACTAATAGTTTCCATCTTGAAGGACGGAACCCCGAGCAATTTGTTGAGACACTTGAGGTCTAGAAAGGGCCAAAAAGTTCCCTCCTTTTGGGAACCACAAATAGATTTTAATAGAATCCTGGAGCCTGTTCTGTTAGAGGGACAGGAACAATAACTCCCAGAGAGTATAAGTCTTTTACGCAGTTTAAGAAGGCCTCCTTCTTTATTTGGTTTGAGGATAGTCTTGACAGGAGAAATCTGCCCCTTGGAGGGTAAGACTTGAAACCTATTCTGTAACCTTGGGATACTATGTCCACCACCCAAGGTTCTGGGACATCGCATATCCAGGCTTTACAAAAAAGGGATAGCCTGCCCCCCACCTGATCCACACTGGAATCAGGGGCAGAACCTTCATGCTGATTTAGAGTCAGCAGAAGGCTTCTTGTTTTGTTTTCCCTTGTTCCAGGGCTGATTGGATTTCCAAGAGGATCTGGGTTGATCTGGTTTTGAAGAGGAAGACTTTTGTCCCTTAAAGTTACGAAAGGAACACAAATTCCTCTAGGTCTGTTCTTCTTGTCCTGATGTAGGAAAGATCCATTTCCATCTGTAATCTCTGAAATTATCTCTGCCAGACCAGGTCCAAATAGTCTTTTCCTTGTAAGGTAAAACCAACTGCTTGGCCTTAGAAGAGACATCGGCTGACCAAGATTTTAACCACAGAGTACTGCTGGCTAGAACCGTGAAGCTAGACATTTTAGCTCCCAGACAAATTTTCTGCATATTGGCATCACAGATAAAGGTATTGGCCAATTTTAGAGGTTTGATCCTATCTTGGATCTCCTCTACTGTAGTTTCCTCTGTAATAAGATCAGACAAAGCATTGCACCAATAAGATGCAGCTCTAGCAACCATAGCAATACTAGCTACTGTAACTATTAATGGATGTACATCTTTTTTAAAATAAGCCTGTATCTTCTTGTCCATTGGGTCCTTAAAAGAGCAACTATCCTCTATAGGAATTGTATTTCTCTTAGCAAGAGTAGAAATAGCTCCTTCTACTTTAGGAACAGTGTGCTATGAGTCACGAATAGAGTCAGCAACAGGAAACATATTTTTAAAAACAGGGGAAGGGGAAAAAGGAACCCCTGGCTTATCCCATTCCTGAGCAATAATTTCAGACATCTTTCTTAGAACAGGAAAAACTTCCTCAGAAGATGAGGAATCATAAACTCCAAAATCCAATTTAGAAGATGTTGTGGGGTTGACAGCAACCGAAGGTTCAGAGTCGTCTAAAGTAGCTAAACCTCCTTCAATGGTAACCAGAAGTGTTCAAGCTTAAATCTAAAATTAACCTCTGCTAAAGTGTCAGAGATTTCACCTTCAGAAGCTGCTGAAGTGTTCTACTCATCAGACATCTGAGACAAAATGGCTAAACAAAGTCCATGCGGCACAGCACTGAGGTAGTGGGTGGTGCAAGCTGTAGGGGTACCACACAAATCCCCAATAATATAGCACAGTCCAGAAGAAGTTTCCATCTTTATTGAGACTTCAAAGAAAAGACAACGTTTCAGACCTTCAGTCCTTAGTCATGTCAATACATAATGCAGGTAGCACACCTTAATAAAGGGGTAAAGGTTACAAACCACACCTCCTAATTAACCCCTTGGTTGATAAATCACAACTACTATTTCAGTGCTACCTGGCAAATAGAGGATGCACCATCTAGTGACAGAAATACAAAAGTGCATACGAATAAAAATAATTACATATCATGTACAATGTTATACATTTAACTACAAAAAGTACAGAATACATAATATCAAGCTAACATTTATCTTAATTGTTACCCAAAGCAGAGTTGGATCAAAGAAAGACCAAAAGGTCATATTCTTTGTTCATTCCAATTGGATACCGAGTCTCCAACTTGTTAATCCAAAACACCTCCTTCTGCTTTAGGTACAATTCCCTGTCCCCTCCCCTTCAGGGTATAGTAATGTGATCTATGATCTGAAACCTAAGTTGGCAGATATTGTGACCTGCCTGAATAAAATGTTATGCTACTGGATTTTTTATTTTACTGTTCCTAATATCGGACCTATGCTCACATATCCTCTCCTGGACCATCCTAGTGGTCTCTCCAATATAACTCCGCCCACAGGGGCATTTTATCATGTATATGGCATAGGTAATGTTACATGTGAATAGACCCCTGATGCTGTACTTCTTACCAGTATGTGGATGAAAGAAATATTTTCCCTTTATCATACTATTACAACTGGCACAACCCAAACATGGGTAACAACCTAAGTTTTTTTCAGAAATATATGTCTGTACATTTGATTTTTGAGGGTCTATGTCAGCTTTAATAAGTCTATTTCTAAGATTTTCACTTTTCCTATAGGCAGGCATAAAACATGACTGAAATTCCTTAACTAGGGGATTGCATGTGCTCAAGATATGCCAGTGTTTTTTAAGGATAGAATTTATACGATTACTCAAAGTGTTAAATTTAGTGACAAAGACAGGACAATCTTGTTTGTTCTTAAGCTTAACTTTTGATTTGGATGACTCTAGCAGACTATTACGGGGTAATGCTACTATTTCCTTAATCTCTTTGTCTACTTACCCCGAAGGGTAACCCCTAGATTTAAACTTGTCTCCCATTTCATTCAATCTCTGTTTAACAAGTGTGTTGTCAGATACAATTCTCCTGACTCTCAGGAGTTGACTGCAGGGCAATGACTTCTTAAGCTATCAAAATGGAGCAGGCTATTTTTATCAGTGGATTTTATATGTAAATCTGTTCCAAAGCCATAACCAGACTTATAAATCTTGGTGTCCAAAAACTCAATGCTTTCCTCACTGTGTTTTAGAGTAGACTTAATATATGTGGTTGCACTATTCAGCTGACTGACAAATTCCCATAGGTATCCAAAGTCGCCCAACCATACGCCAAATATATTGTCTATGTAGCGCCACCAAGTGGTGCCACATAGAACGAAGAGACTAAAAACAAATTTCTCTTCAAAGATATTCATAAATATATTAGCATATGTTGAGGTGACATTGGACCCCATAGCCGTGCCTTGTTGTTGAATATAAAATTCATCCTGAAATAGGAAATAATTGCATCTTAGTACAATCTCAAGTAGGTCTAAAATAAAGTCAATTTGGCAGTTGTTAAAAGTACTGAATTGTTGTAAAACCCTTTTCACAGCTCCTAAACCAGATGCATGTGTTATAGAAGTGTATAGGCTTGATACATCTAATGTATATAAAATAGTTTTTCAGTAGCTATATTTAGGTCACTCAGTTTGATCCAAAAAACACTTGTGTCTCTCATGTAAGAACTGGACAATTCCACAAAAGGTCTTAAAATGTGGTCTAAATAAATTGAATTGTCAGAGCACACAGAATTCATAATAGAAACAATGTAACGTCCTGTGGGGGGGGGGCTGTAGGTTCTCATGTACCTTAGGTATGGTGTATAATACAGATGTTCTGGCATGTTCACATGAAAGAAACATAATCTCTGTTTTACCAATTATACCATTCTTAAAGGCACATAAAACCTTGCTTTTAATCTCTTTCTCAATATTAAATATTGGATTTTAAGGTAAACAGCGATACACCTCACCATCTGAGAGTTGGAACTTAATTTATTTCACGTAATATTCCTTATCTAAAAGGACAGTGGCTCCGCCCTTATCGGCAGATTTTAGAATAATGCTTTATTTGTTCTGTAGGGTTTTTAATGCTCTCATAGATTTATTATTAAAGAAAAACACCCATTGTTAACATTAGTGTCTGTATGTATGTTTTTCTTCCTGTGAACCTTATCTTGTAAATTTTTAACATCATCAAGTACCAATTTAGAGAAAATATCAACACTGTGATCATAACTTTGTGGCATATACCTACTTTTAGATTTCAAACCCAAATGGTTGAGATGTAATTTACTGGGATTGGCTACAGGTTTAGCAAATTTATCCACATAACAATCATTAGAGAACATGGACTTTAATTTGAGAGATCTAAAAAATGTAAAGAGATCTTTATCAATTTCAAAAAAGTCATATTTGGCAAAGGGGCAAAAAGAGAGTCCTCGTTGTAATAGAAATGACTCAGTCTCTGTAATCTGTACCTGTGATAAGTTTAAAACTAGTGATTCACCCTTGCTCCCCGTCTGTTCCGATGCTTCTGCGTGGTGCCATGTCTGTGTCTCCTGCCCCCATGTCTGACCTTGTATCCATTTCCGAGTCCCTCATTGAGGATCCCATCTCCTGGCTTGTGTTAGCTGTACCGCCATAACGGTGTCTTGTATACCTCCATCTGCGAAAACCGGAAGCTCCTCTGAAGTCATTTCCGGTATGATCAGATCTCCAGCGATACACTGTACCAAGTGAGTAATCCTCCTCATCGTGTAGAAATTTGGTGCGTTTGCGTGCCTGTAGCACGGAATGGAGCTCAGTAACAGCCTTATTAGTTGTCTCCAACAACTTATTCAATTCGTCTGTTTTCAAACTTGTCTTTAGTTCTGTCTCCAATTTCAATAAAATTCAGACTAAACAAAGTCCAAGCACTAACGGTACTTCCCTTTAATTTCAAAGTAACCTGCAGTTGGGGTGTTTTCAACCGGGATTTTCAGCACCTTGCATAAAAGACCCTCTACGGTCTTGTGTGTGGGCAAAATCCAGGCCTCACTTTATATCACAAATTAACCAGGCTATACAGTTCAGCAAGCAAACAGTTCATAGGTGTAATTAAGGTAAAACTTGAGTATGTCTTACCCTTCCTCCGCTGGATACTAGTACTGTGTGTGAGAGCGTCCCGTCTGTATGTGTGGGTCGGTCCACAGGAGCGAATGAACTTTCCTTAGTCTCGCTCCCTCCTCGATCCCTCAAATGACGGCTTGGACTGCTCCAGCTTCTCCGTTGGACTGAGTTGTTGCAAATGAATGTCCCGTCTGTTGGTGTGTGTCGGTCCACAGGAGCAGAAAAACTCAATTGGTTATGCTCCCTCCTCGATCACTCTTGTGACGGCTCTGACTGCTCTGGCTTCTCTTCCTCGATCCGTTGCTGCTAAACTTTGCGGTGCTTCCCGGAACTTCACCCTTTCCATGCACCCAGGGTCTGACTCACGTATCATTCGTTGCCTGTGCTCTCTCGTGTGGCCCCAATGGTATAGAATTAACAAACAATCCACTTATCAATGAGTCGCACCAGGCAAAATAGCTTTAACTAAAACTTAACCTTTATTCAGCTCATCGGCTTCCTTAAAACTGCATCGATTCAAACAACATACAAGAGGTAGCTCAGCATTTTTCTTGCTTACGCGTTTTGGCAATAGCCGTAATCGTAGCTTGAGAAATTTACAAACAAGGAACACATTTAAAATCCCCACCACATTCTGAATTGGTTGTAAAAAAATAAACTGCAGGCTATCTGATTGGATGTTTGTCTGTGACCTCAACTCTCTCCTGTTTGCGTGAACAGGTGTGGTGTTACCATTGTTAATGTAAAAACACTTTGTAAATATACTTTGTAAATATCTGCGGCTTATTCCATACTTAGATTTGTGTTACGGAAAACCTGTAAAGTGTGACTCATGTTGTTATTAATAATATGCCGCGGTTGAATTCAAAATTCTCTGATCACTGCAACTATAACTTAGTTTCTTACATTATGCTCAAATTGTCATTAAATGGAAATGCAATGTATCAACGTACCTTTTCAATATGAGCTTCGCTACACTTTCTTATAATACTTTTCTGATAATGCACTGCCAAACCTATTTGACTCTGATAGTTATATAACACTGTTTACCAGTCTCAATATAAAGTTTCCTCCGGAACTCTTATCCTGAATATATAAACATATATGTTGAAGAGGAGGGCTGTGCTAATTCAAGCTCTTCTTTATCTGGTTTAAAACAGGTTGAGCATCAACACTTTGACGTCTATATGAACATAAATGTTCATATATTATTAATAACAACAAGTCACACTTTACAAGTTTTCCTTAACACAAATCTAAGTATGGAATAAGCCGCAGATATTTACAAAGTATATTTGCAAAGTGTTTTTACATTAACAATGGTAACACCACACCTGTTCACGCAAACAGGAGAGAGTTGAGGTCACAGACAAACATCCAATCAGATAGCCTGCAGTTTATTTTTTACAACCAATCAGAATGTGGTGGGGATTTTAAATGTGTTCCTTGTTTGTAAATTTCGCAAGCTATGATTACGGCTATTGCCGAAACGCGTAAGCAAGAGAAATGCTGAGCTATCTGTTATATGTTGTTTGAATCAATGCAGTTTTAAGGAAGCCGATGAGCTGAATAAAGGTTAAGTTTTATTTAAAGCTATTTTGCCTGGTGCTCCAATTTCAATAATTCAGACTGCTGTGTGCCAATCTCTTTCTGTAGATAATCGACAGTCAGGACCATAAGGTTAAACGAACACTTGTTTAATATGTGTTCAAATCTCTTGCAGTATTCCAAATTATTGAGCATAAGTGTTGGTTGCACATTTATTCGTAAGCCACGGGGGATACGTCCCACCCTATAATACTCAGCTAATGTAGTAGAATGAAGCTCCCAGGCAAGTTTTTTCTTGACAGTTTATCAAACTGTTTAGTGGATACCTCTGCTGATAAAGTTTTCAGAAAGTCTCTGGAACCACGGGCAAGGGTAGTAAACAGTGCAGCCTCCATCTCAGTGTAGGCAAATATCTTTGAATTCATGTCTCCTTGGTTGGTAACTGTGTCAGTTACTGTATCCATTATACCAATGTGGTAAATATACAAACAAAGTCCATGCGGCACAGTGGGTGGCACAAGCTGTAGGGGTACCTCACAAATCCCCAATAATATAGCACAGTCCAGAAGAAACAGCAGCACTCACTACTTTTACAAAAGCTTCCATCTTTATTGAGACTTCAAAGAAAAGAAAAGACAACGCTTTGGACCTCTTGTGCTTAGTCATGTTAATACATAATGCAGGTAACACACCTTAATAAAGGGGTAAAGGTTACAAACCACACCTCCTAATTTACCCCTGGCTAATGGCTAATGCAGACCTAGAGTCAGAAGCCTTACTATCAGGCAGATGTTTAGATTTTCTCTTACTCTTACCCGATGAAGAGAAAGCTGAAAAAGCCGCTGTTACTGCAGAAGAAATATGAGCGGCAAAATCCTCAGGTAAATAAACATCCCCAGGAGGTTGAGAAGACACGAAAGGCACAGTATAAGAAACATTTAAGGCTTGGGACATTTGACGACAAACCTGAAGCATGTCACGCACAGCATTATCCTGAGAGACAGTTGGCTCAGAAGGAAGTAATTTATCCTTAAATTTTAAAGTTTTAGCTAAACAAAAGGAACAGAATTGTATAGAAAGATTAATGTGGGCCTCTAAGCGTAATAAAAATGTATCCATAGAGATGGACTGACTCTGTTCAGAGTCCATGCTATGGAGTAAAATGGTCCCACTAGTAAAAATAAAATATTATGTAAAGAAAAATGTATTTATCAAATGAATTATTTAGGGTGTAGAAGATGAAAAATAAACATCAAAAACGCTATTGAAAAAAATCTCAGATTGCCTGAGGCTCCTACCAGCCAAGAGAGACACCCCACTAGTAAGAGGGAAAAAATGGAACTCCTTGTAGAGATTTCCTCTCCTCTTAGACGATCCGGGTAGAAGATAAACTCTAAGCAGACAAAAGAAAACTTATAGCTGGAGATCTTCTGCTCTGAATCAAAAGATCGATGTCATCCTCAACTGCTCCGCTCCATAAAACCGTAAGTGCGGGTCACATGAGCAGGCCAATATTAACTGTTAATTATTTTCTTCAGTGAATAAAATATGCAAAAGTGCCTGAGAGTTTAAAAACCGGCTATCCCGTGTTAAGCACCAAGAAAATAAGCCCATAAGAGTTATCCAGGCTATTAGCAATAAAAGAAACCTCCCATCATAGAAGTAAAAAAGGAGATATCGGTTATAAAATAAAGGATATCCTTTATTATTAATCTCTTAAATCCCTTATCCAAGATGCCTGCTCAAACTGTAATAAGTGCCATACTGTATTTAAGTCAAATATTGTGTCCCCAATATGAATCCTTAAACTATAAGGATTATTATGTCCCAGAAAGGATCAGAAAATAAGGATTAACCTCTTAAGTGCTGCTGCCCTTCTGTACCTAGAAGGAAAAGGCACTTACCTTAGATCCAATTGCATGATAGATGCAGCTCCTTAGGTGTGGCAGGTACATCACTACCTGTCATGGACCTGTAGGAAAAGAAAGAACAGAGTAACCAACTCTGTTTTTTTAGAAAGGGGTAGCAAAATTCTAAAACTAAAGAAAATACTTCCTCTCCGCCTTTTAACTATTAAAAGCCACCACTACTCTTACTCAAGAGATTGATGTGGACACAGCTAGACTCCAATCCTTGCTTGCAGGGAAAAGTACCCATAAAAGGATTAAATTCTTCAGACACCAACTTTGCACAACATCCATTGACAGAGGCAAACAGAATGACTGGGGGTTATGGGTAAGGCAGTTACACTTAACAGCTTTGCTGGGGTGCTCTTTGCTATACTTCTACCATTGAAACTAATGAACCGTTGCATTCTCACAAATCTGTGCAAACCGGGATTACAGGAAAGAAGAAAGAATACATTGTATATCCATTTTCACATGTATATATCATGCTTTTTAGTACATAAGGTTCGAGAGGTGTATGTGAGGTATCCCTAGGCAGATGTAAGTTGAAAAAAAGGAAAACATACAAGAAAACTGTGAAGCCTAAGGGCAAGAAATCCTATCACCTTGCTATATCAAGCATATCAATAGAAATAAAAACAAAATAATATTTTCTTCCTACTGGTTTGTTGTAAAGTACTGTTCTTAAACCTGAGCAATAAGTCAAGCAACAGCTGCATGTGGCACAATTCAATAAAAAATATGAACCCAAAGGAAGTTTTACAGGAACCTGCCCATCTGTTGCTTACATAACTTGGTTCATTTCTTTATTATGACATGTGGAACAAAAAATAGTCTCAAGATCAACAGCCTTGCTGTAATAACATAGGATTCTAAAATAACTTTTAAGAATAAAAACACATTTTAAGAATCGTCTAGCCACTCAAATGTTGGTTTCCTTGGTAACTAGATGAAATGAGAACAGTCACTTATGCAGAGTGTCCTTCTAAACACAAGCATTTTTAACAGCTATTATGTAGGATAGTAGGACATTAATCAATTATCATTTCCATTTGTTATTTATTCATTAAAGGAACTTCTAGATATTGCTGGAGAAAAATATTACTCTATAAAACACCTATTTCTCTATCTATCTATATGTGTTAGGGAAATGGTAGTATATCTCTATAGATAACTGTAGAAGGTTTGGATCTCAACTGCAGAGAGGTTAAAGCATTTCCCTTTTTAGATATTCTGATGTGTGCCAAAGCAGAATCTGAATAGAGCTGAATTTTAATTACTCACTAAAGGGAGCTATTGCTTAACTTGTTACAGCAGAGAGCCGAGCTGTGGCTTGAATGAGTATTCAGATGACATCACTGAGGGGGCGTGGTTTACGCCGTGCAGCATAGGAGTTTGTTCTGTAAGTAACAGGGAAAGCCATGATGTTTTGATAGTTCAGACAGGCTGTAGTCCGGTGTAGGACTGAGTGGTATTCCTTTTGAGGATGCTAGAGGAGGGCGTGGATAGCGCCAAGTAGTATCAGGTAAGTCCATGGCAAATGGGGAAGAACTGTTGGTTAGACTTCAGTAAATCACTTCTGGCTCAGAGGGAAAGTTTGTAACTCCGAGGAGAAAATCTGCTACAGAATAGGATCTGTGAGACCAGAAGACTGCTGTATGGTCGAGAGACAGGTGATTGAGGGAGTGGACTGTGAACAGCCCCAACTTAGCAAGTAGCAATTAGCAATGAGCGGAGCGAGGAGAAGTCTTTAGAAGTTAAAGTACTTAGTTCCAAATCTGTAAGAATTGACAAGATGAACTTGTAGCCACAGCTTCGATATAAATTGGGTAAACTTTGTATCCAATGCTTGTAAATCAGCAGGAGCCAGTAACAAGGAAACCAACTGACAGGTTAACTGCAAACATGTCCAAAAATTACTTGGCACCTGGTGAGAGGTACGGTAGAGATTTAAAGCGAGAATTTAAATGGGGAGGCAAAAGGATTTGTATGACATTATGTATGTATAGATGTGTGTATATATATATATATATATATATATATATATATATATATATATACACACACACACACACACACTGTATATATATTTATATATATAGTGTGTGTGTGTGCATAAATGAAACATAACTTACAAGATAATTCCCCACATTTTCCTCTTAGATTACCCCTTGGGCTATTTCCACTCACACCCCAAAAAAAAAAATTCATGGAGTGGGAATTTTCTTCCACAAAAATGTCCAATTTCATCTGACTAATAAATACGTAGACTCAGAGGGTAGAATATTGATACTCACATGACTACTTTACAATATTCAGGTAACACTAGCATGCCTCTATTCACCTAAAACCAATCAAGACAAATGTATCCAAAGAGCTAATGACAAAATATTATAAATTCTTACAGGAATATTGATAGTGGGAGGCAACCTAAACACGACTCTTGACCCTCAACTAGACAGCACCTCCAACAATAGGGCACAAAGAGAGCTCATTAGTAATAGCACACTTGATAGCCTAAAAACCAACACACTCATTGATATATGGACACTTCAGCACCCTCGCACTCATGATTACACATTCTATTTACATACTCAAAAATCCTACTCAAGGATCGACTTCCTGATGGTTGACCACAATCACATTGCGCTTACCACAAACACAGATATTAAAGCAACGGCTTGGTCAGACCAAACAACAGTTTCTGCAGACCTCGAATGGCCAAATAAACCCTGAAGACTAAGCTTTTGGAAATTAGATGAGTCCCTCCTACATAATCCTAATTTCATAAGGGAAATTGAGGGGAACATAACAGAATACTTCCAACACAATTCTGACTCAGTTCAGGACTCGGGCACCCTATGGGAAGCCCATAAAGCAGTATCTAGAGGAAATCTCATCCAACAAAGCTCCAGACTTAGGAAAGCATGTATACATGAAAACAATTACCTTACCTTGGTCCTCAAAAGAGCTGAAACCTACATACGTTGTGCCCCCTTAACCCCGCTACCCTGGCTAATCGTACTGAAACCAGAACATCCCTAAATAGCTTTTTACAGAAGGAAGCATTTAAAAAAGCTATTTTCCTCAAGAAACTCAACTTTCAGGGAGGAAATAGAGTGGGACCTCTTATAGTAAGAGTCCTGCCAAAAAATGTCTCAAAATCAAATATATAAAATAGATAAGGAACCAGGAGTACAAGTCCATGGAAGCTCAAAAATTGCAAAAGTCTTTAGAAATTATTATGACCATGTTTATAACCTCTCAAACACCCAAACAACCCTAATGAATCAGATATACATTCATACCTTAAAAGCATAGACCTCTCAATATTAACAGATGACCAAAAAAAAGCACTAGAAGACCCCATCACTTTGCAAGAAATCCTAACCCCGATCGATAGCCTCCCTTCCGGGAAAAACCCAGGACCAATAAATACTATAAAACTTATAAATAAATTCTAGCCCCACACCTTCTGTCCCTATTCCACTCTCTAGATGATCAAGGACAATTGCCTAAAATAACCAAAGAAGCCCACATATTGGTCATCCTGAAACCTGTTAAACAGCTTAACTCACCTAGCGAATATTGACCCATATCACTCCTTAACACGGACCTTAAGATCTATGCAAAAATATTGGCTACACGCATCAACCAAACACTACCCACTCTAATACATATGGACCAGGTAGGATTTGACCCTGGCAGAGAAGCTAGGGACAATATGATTAGGGTCCTTCAACTTATGGAATTTGTCAAGACTAACAAAATTGAAACCATATTCCTTTCCACCAACACCGAGAAGGCTTTTGATGGCTTCCACTGGCCCTTCTTGTTCCAAACCTTACAAAAATTTGGTTTTGGAGACATGTTAATAGAATAAAAACCCTGTACCATTCGCCAACAGCTAAAGTGAGGGTAAATGGGCTTCTATCTGAAAGTTTTCAAATAGAAAATGGCACAAGGCAAGGTTGCCCCTTATCCCCACTCCTTTTTGTCCTTAGCGTTGAAACTCTAGCAGCCAGAATTAGACAAAATAACCAGATTACAGGAATCCCCATAGATAACAACAACCTCAAGATCTCACTGTACGCAGACGACATCCTGTTGTCGCTTACATTCCCACAAACTTCCCTCCTTGCAGTAACAAAAGAATTTGACCTGTTTGGAAAACTTTCCTTCTTTTTAATCAACTATTCTAAATCCGAAATCCTGAGCATTAATCTTCAAAATTAAAATTATCATCCCTAATAAAGGCAAGTCCATATAGGTTACAAACGAAAGCGCTAACATACCTTGGCATATGTCTTACCCCTAAACACAAACAACTATTTGCCCTTAACTACAATTCATTATTTTCAGACATCCAAAAAGATCTAGCAATATGGTCTAAAAAATACCACCCTTCCCAGAATCCTATATATCCTACACGCAATCAACCTAGCCATCCCACCCCCTTATCTTAGAAAGTGGCAAAATATACTAAATACCTTTGTGTGGGGAACCACTAAACCAATAGTGAATAAAAACACCCTATATAGAATGCAAAGAAATGGAGGCCTTGGCCTTCCTTGTATGGAGATATACTATAAATCAACTTGCCTGCAAAGAGTTTTGGACTGGCACAGAAATGCTCAAACTAAACCCTGGGTAGTAATAGACTCAGACATACTCAAAACACCTAACGTAGGAGCACTGTGCTGGATTCCCAAGACTATCAAACCTGTTACGACAACCCTCTATCCATGATACATAAGTGTTTTCCCGATATGGGATACAATTCTATAAAATTCTTCACAGATCACCTCAGTTAAATCCCCACTATCCTCAATTTCCCCAAACGCGGAATTCCTAGGCGGGTTAGACTACAACCACAGCCCTGCAACAAAACATGAGTTAGGCTACACAATACCCATATGCAAATTACTTAACGGCCCCTTGTTAAAAACTGAATCTATGTGTATAGCAGAAGGCCGGCTGAAACACTCATTATCAGTAGCAAAAACTGTTTTAACCATAGACCAGTCAACACAATTACCAGCATTTACAAATAAATGGCACTTCAAATTAGATACAGAGACAGACACACAAACCTAGAAACAAATCTTTGACTTTACTAAAAAAATCGTCAACATCAACTAAGTTCCTAGAATTATAAGGTCATGACGAGATCTTACCTAACACCGTCACGCCTGAAAAGTATATACCCTTCTTCCTCTGAAAAATGCTGGAGAGGATGCGATAATAGGGGCACTATGCTCCATATGTGGTGGTCTTGTCCCTGTCTCCACTCCTTCTGGAGGAATAGAGAAAACCTCTTACAAACACTGTTAGGGCCTGTCTTCTCCCTAACCCCTATAATAGCACTCCTAAACCTGCTGTCACAAAAAACTATGTAAACTTTGCCTTTGCCTGTTAAAATTTTCGCTGAATTCAGCCAAAATGCTAATTGCCAGAAAATGGAAAAATCCTTCCACCCCCTCATTTGGAGAGTGGATATCCCACATGAATTAAATTCTAGCAATGGAAAAAGAATACGGGTACTTTAAAAACCAAAACCTAAACACTTTTTTAGACATTAAATTCTATTGGGAAACCATACTTCATGAATATCAAAATAACCAAGGGACCCCCGTTAGCCCTAACTCTTAACACTCAAAATTTCAAATGTACGGGCCACCCCCCTTTACTTAATGTGGAATACTGTACCAACCCCACTATGCTCCAGATGGTGGCCATTATCGTTGATTCTGTATTATCCTATGGCTTAGTATGAATAGCAACTAAAAATGACACTAGTCTATGTATAAAACTTAAATGTTAAGAACTGTCTAGAAATAATTTATCAACAGAGTACTGGAAAGCATTGGTTTAATGTTTATTTATGTTTTAATGTATACTTAAACGCAATAAAAATCATTTTGAAAAAAAAAATGAAACATAACTCTTCACTAATTCAATCAATTTAATATTTGGTTTGCTAAAAATATTTATTTGTAATTTCAAGGGGATTCACTCCTTATGTGTAGAAAACAAACCAGTTTACAATCATACAAAGTGAAATATATGACTTTTTATATTCATCCCCCACCATGTAAAACAAAATAACATGAAAAGAAGCGCAAAATGGAAAACAACACTGTAAATATTAGCACGCCCATACTGCGTAAACATCCCTGTGGAAACCTATTAATGCAGTTGGTATTAGGATGGAGTGACGTATTGTGATGTCACATTGTCGTGGTGACAAGTATAAACAATTCTGAGTATGTAGATTGGGAAAAAAAACATAAATACAAGCCTTGTAGGGTAATATATGTTAGCAGTTAAACAAAAGATTGTAAGCTTGGGACAGCTATAAGTTAATACAGCAAGTACTTTAAGAAAGTATATACAACACAAAAAAATCACAAAAACAGTAATTAGGTAATACATTCACAGCTTTTACTAAACTACACATAAGGAACCAAGAAATTAATTTTGCATAGATCTGTTTTAATGCTAATTGTTAGACTCAGTAGGCACTTTTTATTATTGTACAGTGAGACAAGGTTCCCAACCAGGCAACTTAACTGCCGAAGATCATTGCATGCGTTTAAACCATCAGGTGAAAAGGTTAAAGTGAATGTAACTTTTGATGCTAAAGTCCCCGGTTTTAAAAAAATCGATTAAAAACAGTGGCACTTTAATTTATCAATATTTACATTTCACTCATGAAAAAATGCTTACCTTTTAAACTTGACAGCTGCTCCAGCTTCCTCTGGTCGTCACAAGCCATTTCTGATGTCAGAAATGATGGATAGGTCATCCTCCAATCACAGCCCCCCCCGGGGGAATCAGTGTCTGATTCAATGCCGTGATTGGAGGAAGCCATATTCATCATTTTAAACCCAGGAAGAGGCTTTGCGACGGGTGGAGGAAGCTGGAACTGCTGTCAAGATTACAAGGTAAGTTTTTTTCACAGCACGAGTGAAATGTAAATTTTGATGAATTAAATTGTCCCTGTTTTTAATCAAATTTTTAAAAACCGGGCACTTTAGCATCAAAATTTACATTCACTTTAAGAACTATTGGCTGCAGGCTCCAGGAACAAAAAAAAAAAATACACATTTTTCTTTCATGATTTAGATAGAACATACAATTTAAAATAACTTTGCAATTTACGTCTATTATGAAATTGTCTTTGTTTTCTTGTTATCCTTTTTTTTCAAAAGCAAGGAAGGTTAGTTCAATAGTGTTAACTTGTCTGGAGCAATATATGGTAGCAGTTTTGCAACAATGTTATATTTTACCAGAAAATGTTACTGCAGCTGACATTTGTTAGCACTCCTTATATTTTCAATGGATAACATGGTCACTCTAACATCGCTCAACACATATATAAGCGCACCTGAAGATGATGTAAAGTGTTAGGGCTAAAATAAAAGTATAACAAAACACATGTAAAACATATGTATTTCACTCATATTTATATGTATTAAAAATAAATACATGTTTTAAAAGTGATTTAAAGGGATATATTAATAATATATGACAAGGTATTGGACTGGGAAGAGCTCAAAGCAGTATATGTTATATTTATGTGTGTGGATTTGTACGTGTGTAGATTTGTATGTGTGGATTTATATTCGGGTGTAAATATGTATGTGCACACATACATATTCATATGCACACACACAAACCCACAGATATGTATATATGCCTCTGAGCACTCCCCAGTCAAACAACACATATGGTATATATATATATATGGTATTATTTACAAACAGCTTCTGCAATTATGGCACAAATGGTTGTAAATGCTTCTCTGGGATCCCCTTTGTTCAGAAATAGCAGATTTATATGGTTTTGGGGTTGCTTTTTGGTAATTAGAAGGCGCTAAATGCCGCTGCGCACCACATGTGTTTTATGCCCAGCAGTGAAGGGGTTAATTAGGGAGCTTGTAGGGTTAATTTTAGCTTTAGTGTAGTGTAGTAGACAACCCCAAGTATTGATCTAGGCTCATTTTGGTATATTCCATGCCACCATTTCACCGCCAAATGCGAGCAAATAAAAAAAAAAACCTTTACATTTTTCACAATTTTAGGTTTCTCACTGAAATTATTTATAAACAGCTTGTGCAATTATGGCACAAATTGTTGTAAAAGCTTCTCTGGGATCCCTTTTGTTCAGAAATAGCAGACTTATATGGCTTTGGCATTGCTTTTTGGTAATTAGAAGGCCGCTAAATGCTGCTGCGCACCACACATGAATTATGCCCAGCAGTGAAGGAGTTAATTAGGTAGCTTGTAGGGCGCTGGCAGGGTTAATTAGTGTAGAGATCAGCCTCCCACCTGACACATCCCACCCCCTGATCCCTCCCAAACAGTTCTCTTCCCTCCCCCACCCCACAATTTTCCCCGCCATCTTAAGTACTGGCAGGTTTTTAAGGAGGTTTTTTTATTTTATTTTTTAAAAAGATTTATTCAGCTGTAATGGAGCCCTGCCTTAACCCCCAACCTCCCTGATCCCCCACCAAACAGCTCTATAACCCTCCCTGTTACTTAATTGCCACCATCTTGGGTACTGGCAGCTGTCTGCCAGTACCCAGTTTGCCCCCAAAAACAGTATTTTCAAACTTTTCTGTAGTGTAGCAGCCCCCCCTCAATACCCTCATCCCCCCTCCCAGATCCTTTTATATTAAATTTTTTTATAACGTTTTAAACTTTTTTTCATTGGTGTCAGTAGCTAATGCGCGTGCGCACCCCCGCAGGCCCCCCCGCATACTCCCGGCACCCGGCGTGCACATTGCACTTACAGGAACCGGATGCCGGGTAGCGATGGGCCGCCTCCCTGCTACGCTCCCACCTGGACAACGGCACCATCGCTACCGGTGCAGAGAGGGCCACAGAGTGGCTCTCTCTGCATCGGAGGCTTGTAAAAAGGTATTGCAGGATGCCTCCATATTGAGGCATCACTGCAATACCCTGAGAGCTGCTTGATCGCTTCCAGCACTCTGTTAGACAACTGACGTACCAGGTACGTCTATTGTCATTAACAGTTAGTTTTTGCATGACGTACCTGGTACGTCAGTTGTCATTAAGGGGTTAAACCCACCACTGCCCTACTGAAGAGACTAACGTGGAGTACGGCTAGACCCAATCCTTGAAAAAGGGGGAGGGACAGAGTACACCTACTCTGGCTTCTAAAATAATAAAATCTTGATTGAAGTGAAATAAATCCAATTTTCTTCAGATACCTCCATGCATGAAAGGCAAAGAGAATGACTGGGGATTGTGGGAAGGGAAGTGATACTAAACAGCTTTGCTGTGGTGCGCTTTGCCTGCTCCTGCTGGCCAGGTGTGATATTCCCAACATTAATTAATGAAGCCGTGGACTCACCATATCTTGTGTATTTATCTTTTTCAAGAAAAATAAATGCTTATGCTAATTTTAATTCACTCTTGTGATTTTACAAAGATACAAAATTCAAATGTGAGTCACAGCTATGTAATAGCTTAAAAGAATATTAAAAACTTAAATTATGCTTACCTGATCATTTTATTTTCTTCAGATGGAAAGTGTCCACAGCTGCATTCATTACTTTTGGGAATTTACAACCTGGCCACAAGGAGGAGGCAAAGACACCCCAGCCAAAGGCTTAAATACCTCCCCTACTTCCCTCATCCCCCATTCTGCCGAGGGAATAACGAACAGTAGGAGAAATATCAGGGTGAAAAGGTGCCAGAAGAACAAAAATAACAGACGCCCCACAGAAAAAATATGGGCGGGGAGCTGTTGACTCTTTCGCCTCTGAAGAAAAGAAAATGATCAGGTAAGCATAATTTAACAAAGTAATAAAGCTAACTCAATACAGAATATTATAGATCTTGCAATAATAGCTGTAAAGAAAACAATACTCTCTATAGATGGACCGTTGCCTTCTCTCAGTCTCTCCCTAGGGACTGCTAAGAAATGTGTGGATTTTTGGAAGCAGAGGCGCAGGTCCTAGAGTTTTCTTTTCTTTTTCTTCTATTAACCAGGACTTCAGATTGAGCTGAGAAGAGGAAAACTTCACTTTTGTGTGTATAAATAAACACCAAATAATGAGTGCAATATACTCACTCCAAAAAATCCAATTTCATCAGTTGTTGCAAAAGATTTCCAATGTGAAATGTAAATTCGGTCTATTTTCTCCTGGTGTAGGTGTGACTACAAATAATGAAACTTTCACTGGTATATGCTGCACTCAAAGAAAGTGAATGTGCAGTATATTCACTCCGAAATAATCGGAATCCGGCTCCTCACGATGCAATAGTTGCAACAGTTGTTTCACAGTTTCCAAAAAGCAGCAACAGGTATTTGTTATATAAAAAACAAACGTTTATTAAAACAAGTCTGTATAGACAAAATATAAAATAGCTCTACAAAAATAAGCACACTATAGGATAATCAGGGAACAGTATGAATACACTGAAGTATATTAAAAAAATGAGTTTATATTAAAAAATGGTTTTAAAAAATGGATCTTAAAAAATGGGTTTACAATAATGTTATAGTATAAGCATCACATTCTTCAATCTCTGTACTAGCCATAATCACTATAACAAAAGATACAATTATTAACATAAGACAGTATTTTTTTTTTCTTCCTAGTAAAATATATTACAATTGATCCGTACAAATTTTGTATATTCTAGAATTATTTTTCACTGGCTAAGAGACAATATGGGACAATCTAACATTGGACATACGTGAATACGGAAATAATGAAAAAACACACTAATAAAGTCATCATTGGTTCAGACGCAACACAAGATTTCGGGACAACAAGGGACCTAATTTGGAACTGTACTCATGACAACTTGAAAGGGAACTTTCTACCTGTTCAATTTGATTGGTTAAGAAGTTAAGGAAACGTAAGCAAGTTTATACTCATCCAATCGTAACATTAGTTTACAATTTTAAAACAGCGTTATTTCGCCCACCTTTTGAATCTGACTTATAGTGCTAATATTTGTAAAATTATATAATTGGATAGGAATAAACTAATAGATGTTTGGCAATTTAACTCTGTGAGTCTAATTCCGGATAAACCAGAAGTGGAACATCAATTATTTGTATATAAAGTACCTAAGCAATTTCAAAGGCAGCACTTTTCGACTGTTATTACTGCTCTTGAAAAAGATGAGATTCTCGTTGAAACGCGTAAAGCTATTTTATATTTTGTCTATACAGACTTGTTTTAATAAACGTTTGTTTTTTATATAACAAATACCTGTTGCTGCTTTTTGGAAACGGCCAAAACAACTGTTGCAACCACATCGTGAGCAGCCGGATTCAGATTATTTCGGAGTGAGTATACTGCACATTATTCACTTTCTTTGAGTACAGCATATACCAGTGAAAGTTTAATTATTTGTAGTCACACCTACACCAGGAGAAAATAGACCAAAGTTACATTTAACATTGGAAATCTTTTGTAACAACTGATGAATTTTTCGGATTGAGTATATTGCACTCATTATTTGGTGTTTATCTACACACACAAAAGTGAAGTTTTCCTCTTCTCAGTTCAATCTGAAGTCCTGGTTAATAGAAAAAAAAGAAAAGAAAACTCTAGGACCTGTGCCTCTGATTCCAAAAATCCAAGCATAATTTAAGTTTTTCTTCATAAATGGAAAGAGTCCACAGCTGCATTCATTACTTTTGGGAAAACAATACCCAAGCTATAGAGGACACTAAATGCAAAAATGGGAGGGTACTAGAGGCGGCCTATTCTGAGGGCACCAGGCCTGAAAACTCCTACCCAACAAAATCCTGCTTCGTCCAAAGCCAAGAACAACCTTGAAAAAAAGGAAAAGGCCCAAGTACACTGACCCGCAGATAGTCCACATGTCTTGCTAGAGACCGCAGGAAATAGACTCGACTGAATCAACAGCCTCCAAGAGACACCGTCGTCCAGCAGTTGGCCTCCAAACAACACACCCCTTACTAAAGAAAGGGAACAAACTACTGTATTCTTCCACAAAGAAGAAAAGACACAGAGAAAACATGATTGTACTTGTAAAGCGTGGCTAATCCCCCTTAAGGGACTCAAGGCGCTGCTCATTTTATCAACTTTGAAAGGAGGAAAGTCTGAGAAGACCTCGCCGGGGATTGAACTTTCAATCCTCAGTTTGCTACAGTGCAGAGTAGCCACAGTGCATTAGTATGCTGAGCTAGCTGAGCATAAGGAACTCCAGAAAAAAAAAAACTAAAAAGGGCAACAAAGACCCAACCAGTCTCCTAGAAACAAGGGGAGGCAACACCCAGACCCCAGAAATACAGAAACCATGGGATAAGGCCAGGAGTCTGAAACAGAGAGAGGATCTTCCCCTAACACAGTGCAACCGCACTCTAGAAAGCAACTGAAGACGATGGTCTCCAAGTCACAAAAAGGTAGCTCAGATTACCAAAATATTCTGAAACGAAACCTCATGCAGCAAGCTCAGAGAGGTCTGACGAACAACACCTGAAGCAAAAACACTGCACGCTGAAGCCATCTAAAATGACTCTGAAACTTAAATTCTTCCAGGGCAAGTAGAAAGCAGCTGAAGATAGGATCCTTCAGATTGCTAAGTATCCACTAACCAGCAGATAACTTTGCAGGCTATCTAAGAGCCGCCAGTCTTTTCCACAAATCTTGAACGTGGAGAAAGGTGAAACCTCAAAGAGGCTTACCATACCTCGAATACTCCGAGGACGAAATAGCAGAACAGATCCTACTCCAACACCGGACCAGCAAAAGCGATAGACATGTCTGATAGACAGGGGGGGCAGAAATACCCCAACCACAAGCCCCCAGGGAATGGAAAGAAAAAGGGGTGACTCACCCACCCCAACAGAGTTTGGTGCCAACCCAATCTGCTCCTCCAAAATAAGGCACTCCCAAGGAGAATCCCCTAGACCCTGGAAAAGAAAAAAGTGCAATAGATCCATAGGAAGACCTGACACAACTCTCTTAGACAGTCTGTACGTAGAGAGATCAATTTCCAACAGGTGGAACAGAGCCCACAGAGCAGCAGATGCTGCCCCTTACAGAAATATGCCACCTGATCTAACCTCCTACACACAGGGCAGGACAATGACCCTCCAGAGAGAAGAACTCCCAGCTCATAAGGAATACAAACTATCCCCTCAAAAGGGAAGGGCACAGATAAGAACAGCGTACATGTCCACAAGACATGAAGCCATAGTATGATCAAAACACGGACCAAATGAAAAAATCATCCAGACACCACTGTTGACCCAATAGAAAAAAAACTCCCCATGAAGAGGAGCACACTCCATCCGAAGGAAAAGTCAGGCCTTAAAGTTTTTAACCAGTACCAAAAGGTGGATGTGAACTCTGGCCTTCCTGCTTGCAAGCCCAATGAGCTAGCCCCTATGTCACAACATAGGGTCCCTGAAAAAACTGGGTCATCCCGAACCAGTCCAGAGGATCATAAGTCTTCAGACATCCAAGATGGATCCAAGACAAGAACCCTGGACCAGGAACCCAGAATCGTCCTAGAACAAACGACACCCCAAGGGAACACAAGATACCCCGTCTGAAGCAATCAGACCTCAAAGGGGATGATAACCGGGGAACCCGGAGAACGGGTACAGGACTCACTCGTAATTCCCAGCCAAAGGGAAGAGAACAACCTTGGCTGGAGGTCAACAACCCCCCAACAAGGTGCTAGGCCGTGACAAAGTCGCACAATTTCTATAGAGCCCAAAGGCCCCAAGGGCATCACAAAGGGAAATAGGAACAAGAACAGAATCACCCAAAAGAGAGTAGAAAAGAAAGGCTAGTCTCCATAATCCTTTCAGATTAATGTTCCAGAGGACCACACCCAAGGGAGAAGAATGCAAAGCATCACAAACTCAGGCAGAAAAACATCCCATAAGCAAAAAGCTTGGAACAAGAGACAACACCTCCTATCGCCCCTGATATGGAGACAACTAACTCCCAAAGGATGTGAGACCCTCATGGCCTTCACTTCCTAATTAAGTGGCCAAAACCACCAGAAAAAAATGGAAGTAGTCCAGAAAGTCTCGACCCAAAAGAAGAGAGCCTCTAAAAGGAACAAGTCCTAAAAGGGACCATGAAAGGCAAATCCATAAGAACGGCGGTATGAAGGACCTAAATCTTCCAAGCTTCCAACCCACAACAGGAAGGAACACTCTAGTTCCCCAAAAAATCAGAAAAGACTGAGCATGTCGCCGTGGATCTCAACGGAGTCCCGGCCCACTAGATGTAAAGGCGAATGGGGACTGAACCAATCTCCCATGCCCCTAAGCAACCACGTACCATCAAGTCCTCTCACGATGTTAGCTGAAGCTTGTAAAATAACAAGTAAACAACACAAATCATATTGTGATCACTAGGCGCCCTCACCGGACATAAAAAGGCACAACGTGTCTGAACTAGGCCTCAAATACAGAAGGATTTGTACCCAGTCAGGACCAGCCTGAAACCAAGGGACCCAACACTGTCAAGGGCACATAGAATCTCCCCCCAAGATAGATGGATAAAGAATAGTCAGACAGAACATAAGACTAGTACGTCCTCAAAGTAAACAGTGCGACCACAAAATCACGAGTATCAATTCCAAAGAAGAAAGTTCTCAAAGGAAACATCACACTACAACATGAGCTTTAGACCAAATAAAAATCATCCTCACCAGATTAAAATAAAAGATAAGGCAACCCGTAGGTTATCGCCCAGAAAGAACGGACAGACCCGCAGGACCAGCCCAACAGGGGTCCGAGACTTCCAAGCTCAGAACTAGAAAAGGAAACACAAATAACAAAGACTATAAGAAGATTACTTCATCCGCTTATGTCTATGCAAGCAAGCCAGTCAAAAATCAAGACCGAGAATCCCCAGACCCATTAAGAGTGGGATCCTTCAGCAATGCCAAAACGTGCCTCAGTAGAACACAAAGGCATGCCAGTCTATAATGAAAGGCATAACATACCTCTGCTGGGACAAAAGAAAACACCGGCCCCGAAGGTTGACCCCCTGAGGCCTCAGGAGCAGTTGCTCCCCCGGAGGGCTGAACTGGACCAGGCGATCCCCATGCCTGTCAAGCCAAGGTTAACGGAACACAAACAATATTGTAATCACACTCCCGGGGTGGTGCAGATGCGCCAGCGCAAAAGATATGGCCATGCGGAGCTGTGTTGTAACCTCTTGTGGGAGCAGTCCACACTCCATAGAAGCATAAGTAGCATTTGGGGTACCTGCATGCGTAGTAAGAGTTGATGGTGGGGAACTTGCCTTGTGGGAAATAGAATCCCCAGAGGCAGATGGCTCAGTGGGCACCTGATTTCCCGATCCCGAAGGAACAGAGCACTCTAAAATGACATTTGGAACATAACTGATGGGAATGTATCACCCGGGCAAATTCATATTCTTTGCAAGAAGTAGAGTCGGAATCAGAGACATCTGTCTCCAAAAAATCAGAATCCTCCATAACTGGAAAACTGAATAAAAAATGGACCAATAAGAAAAATCTAAAAGGCACCTTACACCCCCAATTGCTGGGGCACTCACCACCTCCAGGGAACCAGACACCAGCAGACCAGGATTTCTCCATTGCCACATGGTCAGGAATGCAGAAATGGAGAGCCAAAATGTGGCCAGTCACAACGTAAACCATGCAGTCCATGCAAAAGCGTGCCCAACCATAAAGGCCACGTCACTAGACATAGGCCGTTATGTTCCAAAATAGCCATGAGCCAAAGCAACACTACACAGTAGCAGACAGAATCACATAAACATGATCATAACCCCCCCTGTTAAATAACCTCCCTCGGGAGATATTAACCCTTGATTCCGAGATACAAAAAGGAGCCTCACTGAGACCCTATGTTAATCCCCGAAAGTTTGTAGCTCCTCTATGATAAACAGTTGTAATTACAATACATCCATGATTAAAGTAAAATGAAACAATCTTACCGGAATCTACGCCGTGGAACAGGAACATGGCCCCTCAAGTGTGACAGAAGGTAGCGTCGCTTCTGCCATGGACTTGAGAGAAAAAATAAGTCGGCTAAACTCGTCAATGGTGATTGCTTATGGAGCTGTTAATATGAGTCGGGATGGTTTTGCAGAAAGACTCTCCCTGCATCTCCGGACTCACCCATGCTCTCACTGAGAGGCTGACAGGACTACTTAAAACTCTAGTGCCATGCTGAAGAGTACTACCCTCCATAAGAGACTATCTAAAACTTCTGACACTTCTCTGCCAACCTCCTGGGACGAAAGGCAAATAATGACTGGGGGATGAGAGAAGTGGGGGAGGTATTTAAGCCTTTGGCTGGGGTGTCTTTGCCTCCTCCTGTTGGCCAGGTTCTAAATTCCCAAAAGTAATGAATGCTGCTGTGGACTTTTTTTTAAAGCAGATTTAGACTTACAATCCTTTATCGCCCTATTACCCAAATGACTAATATAGGGCAGGAACACAACAAAAATATTAGGAGCCAAATTATTATTGTGCTAGCGGACATGATCTGATATTGCACATTGATAAATGCAGACTGCTGGTGCAATGCCGCCCCCCTGCAGATTTGCGGCCAATTGCCCGCTAGCAGGGGGTGTCAATCAACCCAATTGTATTCGATCAGATTGATTTCTGGCGATGTCTGTCCGCCGCCTCAGAGCAGGGGGACAGATTATGGAGCAGCAGTCTTTAGAAGGCTCGCCACAAACACGGGGCATCAAGCTCCATACGGCGCTTAATAAATATGCCCCTAAATCTCAACTGAAGGAAGTCCCTGTAACATTGTAAACAATAATGCTAATAAATATCTATACCATTTGTTGTATTTTTATATATATCACAAGGATTACATTTAAGTAAAATGCAACTCCTAACTATAAACCCTATCTCTAACCCCACATTGTATTAGCCCTAAACCCAATTGATAACCCAGTCAGTAACTGATCCCATTCCCTTCTCTAACCTCAACCTCATCCCCAAGTAGATACCTGAGAAATCTAATCTTAATAGTTCCAATGGACACAAGATATTATCAGTGACATTATGATTGGAGATTTCTTTACTATGATTTTGTGTTAAACACCTCATAAAAAATAATGTTTAAAGCCGATGCAATTTTAAAAGTTTTGTTGTATCTTTTTTATTATGAATATTACAAAAAATACAGCCACATTATAATTAACTCTTACTGCACTGCCAATGGTGCTTTAAAAAAAATAATACTTAGATAAATCAGTTTCTTCACACTCTGAGATTACCCTATGGCTGTACTGCTTTGAGTATAGTTTTTTGGAGAAAGTAAAACATTTTAAGTCCTTTTCCCCCCAATCCTTTCACTCTAATTTCATGAGTTACCATTTTACATGTTTTGAATTGTGCAGACATCACATTGTAAGAAAATAAATGTTCTTTTTTGAATCAATGATTTAGTATCTAAGGAATAATAGCAAGTACTTTCTGGTCTTGTTAATGAAATTAATCCTGGGATAGAAGACTAGAAACTTTATTTAGAAGCCAATATCTCAAGTCTGTATTGGCCATGCTGGTGCTAGAAGAATTGCATTGTGGTACCTGTTGAGTTTTCAGATTGTATAAGGAAGAAACGCAACTGGAAGAAAAATAAAGTGTTGTCTGAACCACACATTGATCACAATCTCATCTCTTGTGAAAGTACGACTATCTGTCTTCCTTGAGCAGTTCATGGGCACCTTACAATGTGCCATGAGATCTGATCCCTTAATTTCTCAGCTGCAGAAAACAATTGAAAATATGAAAAATGGACATACTGTTTATTTATTTATAATTACATATTTATGATGACAACTTTATCATTTTTGAATGTAGGTAAATGGATTGATACTATCAATTGATATTGAATTGATTGATATTATTACTGAAAGTTTGCACAAACTAACCTGAAAGGTCAATTCAATATCAATTGATATTATCAATCAATTCATGTGCAGTTAATACTTCCTCCATTTTTTAAATGTATTAAATATATTTTTTATTACTTTTTCAATAAAGATACAAAAAATGAAAAAGGTTCACTTTCCAAAATACAAGATGCAAAAAAAAATAAAAGTATACAATACATTTTGTTGTTGTAATACTTCTTATTGTACTTATCTTACTGTAGGGGTCAATTTTAGACTTTAAATTTTATATGCATTTGACCAGTATATAAGATGATTGTTACTTAGTCAAGTATTATGAGTATTATAGAATGCAAATAGTACAACTGATGTTAACATTATGTAAAAAACCAAGATAACCATCAAAACAAGAAATACTACATAGTATAACTTATTTAAGAGACAGTGGAATTGTAGAAATGATAACAAACCACAACAATATGGGATACTGAATACCCATGTCCACAAAGTATAACAGATCTACCAGGAGAGACAAAAGGCCACTTTGGATAATTGGATCTAATTTGTAACTCTCCATACTTCAAACAAATATGGGATCTTATAAGAGCTTAACGTCAAGCTTCTCAAATGTTATGATGCATATCCTCATTAAACATACTCCAAAGAGCATACATTAAAGGACTCAAGACTAAAAGGTCCAATTGGAAAACAATTAACAAGAATGTTTGGTCAGCTAGTCTGCTATAATAAGTTGTTCTCCATACACTGTATCCTTAGTTTAATTAAAATAACCAGGAAACAATTTAAATTGTAAGTAGTAGTTAGAACTTTTCAGTTAAATCCCACAAAGAATCTCACTCAAGGCTAGAGCAATTTCTCAAATATAAAGAAAACTTTGTACAGGTAAAAAGAAGTGAAACATGAGCCTTAGTCTAATGCATTTTTAACATGTGATACATTTTATATAATTTATATTGTGCACCCATAAACTTTTGTTGTCCCTGCAACCTATATAAAATATCTCTAATGAAAAAAGGGGTGGGCTCATAAAATACCCCTTTTAGGTTCATACAAGTGGGAAGCTGCTAAGTGATTACCGTCAGGACTTATTCAATGAATGTCCGCAAATGTCCAATTTAGGACCAGATAATGAGTGGCACGCAGTGCATCGAGCGTAAATGTGATTGCAAGATTTTAGTGTTTTTCTTTTTACAATCTAATCCATATTACAATTGGCGTGCTGTTTAAATTAGCACAAATTCATTTGCACAAACTTTCGTTAATTTACACTCCCCATATTCTTTATGGTCAGTGTTGAGTAGCAATGTGCGCTCGTATTACAATTTGAAAGTAAACACATATGCTCGCACCCAATAGCATGTAACGCTCAAACTTTTTACACAACCTAAAAGTTTGGCAAGAGGAAAAAGTTGCACTAAACTAAACTACCCCAGCGTACAATACAAGTAACCCCCCACACCCACAAAAAAAGCCTATCCAAAAAAAAAACACTCTAAAAAATGCCCTAAAAGGCTATTCAGTTGGGTATTGCCCTTAGAATGGCATTTGGTAGGGCAGTGATCTATTATTATCAGTTATTTGTAGATTCCACAACTCTAAACCATAAAGCTCTTTATCTTCCTAAAAACAACAAAAAAAAAAAAAACCTATTCTAAAAAAAAAAAAATGCCAACCACTAAACCCCAAATATCTTACTCACCAAACTTGAATCCGGTTCATACATGATCGCCAACTGTAGTAGTCCTCTTCTATACCAGCGACACTGGTCTTCTATCTTCATCCCAATTTCTTTTCCTATATAATGCTATTTATTTTTATGTAAAATTAGTTTTTTTATGTAATGTTATTTTTTAGTTTTTGGTAACTTAGGGGGTGTTAGGCTAGAGGTGTTATTTAAGGGTTGTTAGTGGGTTTAAAGGTTAGTGGGTACTTTGCTATAGGGGTTGTGGCAGTTTAGGTCACGGTGTTAATAGTGTAGAGGGGTACTTTGCAATGTGGGGATGTGGTGGTTTAGGGGTTAATAGTGTAGAGGGTACTTTGTGATGTGGGGATTGTGGCAGTTTAGGAATTAATATTGCAGAGGTGTACTTTGTGATGTGGGGGTTGTGTTGGTTTAGGAATTCATAGTGTAAGGGTACTTTGCGATGTGGGGGTGTGGTGGTTTCTGGTTAACAATGTAGAGGAGTACTTTGCGATGTGGATGTGTGGCAGTTTAGGGGTTAATAGTGTAGTGGGGTACTTTGTGTGGGTTATTTGGCGGTTTAGGGGTTATAAGAGTCAGGGGTTTATGGCCATTCTGGCTAGTGCACAAGTAGGCTGTCAGGTTTTTTTTCCCACTTTTCTCACTCCATTAAAATCTATTGGGTAGTACGTTAACATGGCCGCAATATTGTACCTTTATCTGTTTGTGCACAGTGGGTTATCGTGAGCTAACATTTTTACTTTTAACTTGTGATGTGTACTACCCGACGCATGCAAAGAACCACCGTAAAGCATAGTTAGCGTGCAAGCGGGAGTGATAAATAGCACTCCCCTCGTAATCTAGCCCTAAATGTGCTGGTCATTTTCTAGAAAAATTTAAAAACTGCACTATGGGCTCCATGTACTAAGAGGCGGGCGAACAGCTTCTCAACTCCCGAAGCTGTCCGCCCGCCTTTGCTACACACGGGCAGCAGATCTGTTGATCCGCTAGCCCATATGTATAATTAAACACTCATCGGTGTGTGTAATGCCCGCCCATTCGTTTGTGCGACTGAAGGGGCTCTCAATCACAGAGGGCGAGCGAGCTCTCTGTGATTTTCCCTCGCCACCTCAGAGGTGCTGTAGGGTGTAAGAAGCAGTGATCTAATGACCGCTGCTTCTTACATTGCGGGAAGCAGACACGCATATGCGAACCTGCCCCGCAAATGCTCCGGAGCAGCTTTTGCTGCTTCGTACATGGAGCCCTTCATATATTGCAACCACATTAACTTATTCTTCTCATAGATTTCAATGGTGAGCACAGAAGAAAATAACTAACACTTTTCGCTCACGCACTAACAATTAATATTTCACATTTTAATATCCTTCACATGATGGACAATGTTATTTAAAAAAATATATAATATATATATATCTATACATACATATACACACACATTACCAGATATATATAGAAATATAGATTTAATATTAAAAATTACATTTTATTCTATGTGAAAAACAGAGATGTAAAATACATCCTTCATGTTTTGATCTTTAGGTTTAACACAGTGTTGGGTTAGCGCGCACATGAAAAATCACTTGTCTTAAGGTGCATTATGGAAATATAATATACTAAAAAATTCTGAATAATCCATAGTGTATATAAATATATATATATATATATATATATATATATATATATATATATATATATTACAGTATCTACAATAATTTTAATAATTATTATTAAAAAACACACGGCTAGATTACGAGTTTTTCGTTTTGAGCTGTGCGGTGCTAACAAGCAGTTTTCTCTCACCGCTCACTTCCCTACAGCGGTATTACAGGTTTTTACAAACCCGTCGTTAAAAAACAAGAAGTGGGGGGGGGCGGAGCCGGCCGCTGAAGTGACTAGACATGAACATGCAGTGCTCCTGCGGTTTTTGATTATTAAAAAGGCATAATGAAGATTTTAAGACTACCTAACTATTTTACTTCGGTATAAGTATTCAAGGATTACTCTGTGTTCCTGTGAAATGACTTTTCATTTAGCTTGTGAACGGTATTTTCATTTAGCTTGTGAACGGTATTTACCCACAGGGCCTTGACAATGTTATGAGACAGCTAACTCCGGACGCCATTACTACGGGTGCAGCAGCTAACGTCTCCGAAGTCTGAGCCCTTGTGAGACTGGCACTAAATCCTTCTGCATAACATTGTGAACGATTAAAAGGGGAACATTCCCTGAATACTGACAGAATGGCCCTTCAGTCACTTTTGTCAGCACAACTCGCCCAGGTTGAGAAAGTGGTGAACGCAGTAATAGGCTCCCACATGCGTGGGATCTCGGTGGACAAAGCAGCTGCGCTACAAAGATTTAGGAGACAGAAACTCCACACCCAGAGGCCCAGCAAGCGGGTTGACCCCAGAAACCGGGAGACCATTAAAAAGAAAGCGCCTTCATTTGCTTTGGCCCGCAGTGGGTTGTCGGTAACGGTACAAGCAGGTCGAGCCGACAGAGCTGCAGATCGAGACCACACAGCAGTACAACTGATCACTCAGGCGTCTGTGAATAAGCCTGAGGCAGCCGACTGTGTCATGGGCTATACGTGGAAGCCAGAGGTTTACCATCAGCTGTCCTTGGAACTGAGAGTGGACATAAAGATGGCAACAACCGGCATGAGACAGGAGCTGTTACCTTTGGATCTGGTAAGGCTGCTCCCGTAGTTCTTTCTGCCTGGTGCCCTAACAATAAGACTGGTGTAGGGTGAAGGTACTAGTCCTTTGTAAATTCAGACTGTCTCCCGAATGGACTCATGGCTTCCCACTGGATATAATCGTAGGCTTAAAGGGACACTGTACCCAAAAATTTTCTTTCGTGATTCAGATTGAGCATGAAATTTTAAGCAACTTTCTAATTTACTCCTATTATCAAATTTTCTTCATTCTCTTGGCATCTTTATTTGAAATGCAAGAATGTCAGTTTAGATGCCGGCCCATTTTTGGTGAACAACCTGGGTTGTCCTTGCTGATTGGTGGATAAATTCATCCACCAATAAAAAAGTGCTGTCCAGAGTACTGAAACCAAAAAATAGCTTAGATGCCTTCTTTTTCAAATAATGATAGCAAGAGAACGAAGAAAAATTGATAATAGGAGTAAATTAGAAAGTTGCTTAAAATTGCATGCTCTTTCTGAATTACAAAAGAAAAAAATTGGGTTCAGTGTCCCTTTAAGTCTTGAACTCTTGATTATGATTGCACCTTTTAGAACAAAGTACTGGTCCTTTGTAAAGCCTGGATACCTCCCGAATTGACTTATTGTTTCTCACTGGATATAACTGCAGGTTTGAACCTTAGACTTGTGGTTATGATTACACTTTCTAGAACTCTTGGGACAAGAGTATATGACGACCACAGGTCTGAACTATCACTTTTCAAGTACAATGACTTATTTGTTTTAGCCATAACCCATTCACTGATAGTTTGAGATCTTTGCTACATGCTGTGTATTACCTGACAATGAGCCTGTGTTGGCTCGCAGACCCTAATAGTATACCGTAATTGTAACTATACATGTAGTTTATAAATGCTGGGGAACACAGATAGTCTTTAGATAGGTGTTGCCTATTTAACTATTGTAAGCACAAATGTTGTATATTAATGTTCACAAATCTTTGTCATGATATTAGCTCACTATACCATAAGCTATTTTAGGAATGTTCTTTTAGCTTTCGAGACTGCATGGATTACTGTGGAAATGATGTCAAGTTACTAGTATTCAGTGAGTTAGCATAAGAATTATAGAACCTGGCCAGAAATGGCTATCTGGACTCTCCTATTTTTGTTCTCCATCTGTACAAATCCACTGTTACGTTAATTATTGCCTTTATGAAAATTGAGTCACCTAGTCTCCTATGCCATAAAATTGGTGGGGTTGTTAATTCTACCTAAACTTCTTGTTGTGATATTTATTACACATCTATTTGCTCAGGCGTTAAGTGACTAGATTGGGGGATGTGCATATTCTTTTCAAGAGGGAGAGATTCCATCCTTTCACATTGTCTGACAAGGCAATGTCGCTGTTGGTACCAAGGGTCCTAAATTAGGAAAACTAAACCTTCAATTATATTATCTGGGTCACCCAGCTGTCTTACTGTATGGAACTCCATTGAGATTACTACAAAGTCACTAGAAGGAGGGTTTGATATTTATGTAGTGGGATCTAAATGTTAATCTAGCTCGCTGTTCTGCTATTATAACGCTGGTTACTGATGGTTCATGTGATATTGGTTGCGGACGTCATGTCTTTTCACCTCTCCTGTGGGTTAGTGGGGAGCCCCAGGAGGGACACCTTTATGTGAGTCCGGGACGTGGAGGTTGCAACAGTCATATTATTACCGTATTGGACATGGGTTACTGATATAATGCATCCAATGGTACTGATAAATCCTTGTTACGTATCTGCCTGGTCTGGGGGTTTGAGGGGGGGCCCTAGCAGGGACAATCTTATGTTACTACCACACTTTGATGCATCATTATCATTTCACTATGATCTGAGACAATTTTCGCATAGCTTGTGTTTCTCCTTCTGGTCCAGTGGCCAGGGTCCTGAGGGAGTTCACACTAAGGTAGTCTAACCCATATATTTGCTCACATGCGTACAACTAGATTAGGTCTTCATTACACAATGTGAGGTAGCGATGCTGGAGATGTTGATTCCCATTAACATGGGAACCCTATTTGCAGTCGGACGACGTATTAATTATGAGATAACCTACTCCCACAGGATAGTTGTAGGCTCAATCTGTTCAGCTTAGTGATGATGTGCAGCGAGGACCCATATTGACTATGGAGGAGGTCCAAGTTTATGCAACCCTTAATAGTCTAAGGCCCATCCTATTATAAAAGAGGTTATAGGCTCAACCACTGCCCTTACAACGTGCAATACCCAGTCATCTTCATTTTTATATTATTTGCATTAGGTATCTTGTACCAGCTCACCTCCCCCCACCCCTATATTTATAGAACCCACTCCAGGGTTCAAAACAGGCGAACTGTTTTCGCCACAAATTTTCCCATCCCAACATAGTATAAGTTTCCCCACTGATTAGTCTTAACTTGTTTATTACCCGAGCAGGGAAATATGTCTACATATCATGATTTTCTACACACTCCAGGAAAATTATCTGTTCCAGTCTGGACCCTTGGGGATTTATTTATTGATTTACTTCATTTACTGTTTTTGTTTCTTGCTTCAGGGGTCTTACATGCCCTATATATAGTACCTTTCTCAGTTTGTGTATTATTTTGGACCTGCGTGTCCGAATTTCTTGTTTGTGTCTTTTGGAATAGGGGTCCTGCATGCCCCCAATTGTCACTTTTATCTTTTCAAACCAAATAAAAAATGTTATAAATAAAAAAAAAAACTAAAAAAAAAAAAAAAACAAGAAGTGAGCGTTGAGCAACATTTTGCTCACTACCGCCCTCCAATACCAGCGCTGCTTAAGTCAGCGGTGAGCTGGTCATACGTGCTCTGACACGATTTCCCCATAGGAATCAATGGGGAGAGCTGGCTGAGAAAAAGTCTAACACCTGCAAAAAAGCAGCATAAAACTCCTTAACGCAGCCCCATTGATTCCTATGGGGAAATAAATGTTATGTTTACACCTAACACCCTTACATGAACCCCGAGTCTAAACACCCCTAATCTTACACTTATTAACCCCTAATCTGCCGCCCCCGACATCGCTGACACTTACATTATATTTATTAACCCCTAATCTGCCGCTCCGGACACCGCTGCCACCTACATTATACTTATGAAACCCTAATCTGCTGCCCCCAACATGCCACCACCTACATAATATTTATTAACCCCTAATCTGCTGCCCCAATGTCACCACCACCTACCTACACTTATTAACCCCTAATCTGCCGCCCCCAACATCGCCGCCACTATAATAAACATATTAACCCCTAAACCTAACTCTAACCCTAACACCCCCTAACTTAAATATAATTTAAATAAGTCTAAATAAAATTCCTATCATTATCTACATTATTTAAAACTAAATACCTGTAAAATAAACCCTAAGCTAGCTACAATATAACTAATAGTTACATTGTAGCTAGCTTAGGGTTTATTTTTATTTTACAGGCAAGTTTTTATTTATTTTAACTAGGTAGAATAGTTATTAAATAGTTATTAACTATTTAATAACTACCTAGCTAAAATAAATACAAAAGTACCTGTAAAATAAAACCTAACCTAAGTTACAATAACACCTAACACTACACTACAATTAAATACATTAACTAAATTAAATACAATTAAATAAATTAAATTAGCTAAAGTACAAAAAAAAACCCCACTAAATTACAGCAAATAATAAACAAATTACAGATATTTAAACTAATTACACCTAATCTAATAGCCCTACCAAAATAAAAAAGCCCCCCCAAAATAAAAAAAAAGCCCTAGCCTAAACTAAACTATCAATAGCGCTTAAAAGGGCCTTTTGCGGGGCATTGCCCCAAAGTAATCAGCTCTTTTACCTGTAAAAAAAAAATACAAACACCCCCCCAACAGTAAAACCCACCACCCACACAACCAACCCCCCAAATAAAAGCCTAACTAAAAAAAAACTAAGCTCCCCATTGCCCTGAAAAGGGCATTTGGATGGGCATTGCCCTTAAAAGGGCAGTTAGCTCTTTTGTGGCCCAAAGTCCCTAACCTAAAAATAAAACCCACCCAATATACCCTTAAAAAAACCTAACACTAACCCCCTGAAGATCGACTTACTGTTCTGAAGATCCGACATCCATCCTCAAGGAAGCGGCAGAAGTCTTCATCCAACCAGGTCGAAGTCCTCAACGAAGCCGAGAGAAGTCTTCATCCAAGCCGGGCGAAGTGGTCCTCCAGACAGGCAGAAGTCTTTATCGAGACAGCATCTTCTATCTTCATCCATCCGTTGCGGAGCAGCTCCATCTTCAAGACATCCGATGCAGAGCATCCTCTTCATCCGACGGCCCTTTAAAGCACTATTGGTAGTTTTGTTTAGGCTAAGTTTTTTTTTATTTTGGGGAGGCTTTTTTATTTTGATAGGGCTATTAGATTAGGTGTAATAAGTTTAAATATCTGTAATTTGTTTATTATTTTCTGTAATTTAGTGTTTGTTTGTTTTTGTACTTTAGCTGATTTAATTTAATTGTATTTAATTTAGTTAATTTATTTAATTGTAGTGTAGTGTTAGTTGTTATTGTAACTTAGGTTAGGTTTTATTTTACAGGTACTTTTGTATTTATTTTAGTTAGGTAGTTATTAAATAGTTCATAACTATTTAGTAACTATTCTACCTAGTTAAAATAAATACAAACTTGCCTGTAAAATAAAAATAAAACCTAAGCTAGATACAATATAACTATTAGTTATATTGTAGCTAGCTTAGGGTTTATTTTATAGGTAAGTATTTAGTTTTAAATAGGAATAATTTAGTTAATGATAGTAATATTTATTTAGATTTATTTAAATTATATTTAAGTTAGGGGGTGTTAGGGTTAGGGTTAGACTTAGATTTAGGGTTTAAAACATTTAATATAGTGGCAGCAACGTTGGGGGCGGCAGATTAGGGGTTTATAAATGTAGGTAGGTGGCATCGATGTTAGGGATGGCAGATTAGGGGTTAATAATATTTAACTGTTTGCGAGGCGTGAGTGCGGCGGTTTAGGGGTTAATATGTTTACTATAGTGGCGGCGACGTTTGAGGCGGCAGATTAGGGGTTAATAAGTGTAGGTAGGTGGCAGCGACATTGGGTCAGCAGATTATGGGTTAATAGATATAATTTAGGTGGTGGCGATGTTGGGGGCAGCAGATTAGGGGTTCATAAATATAATGTAGGTGGCGGCGGTGTCCGGAGCGGCAGATTAGGGGTTAAACATTTTATTAAAGTGTTTGCGATGCGGGAGGGCCTCGGTTTAGGGGTTAATAGGTAGTTTATGGGTGTTAGTGTACTTTTTAGCACTTTAGTTATGAGATTTATGTTATAGCGTTGTACCATAAAACTCTTAACTACTGACTTTTAAATGCGTTACGGATCTTGACAGGGTAGGGTGTACCGCTCACTTTTTGGCCTCCCAGGACAGACTCGTAATACCGGTGATATGGAAGTCCCATAAAAAAAAAGACTTTACAAAGTTTATGTAAGTCGTCTTGCGGTAAGGCCAAAGAAGTGTGAGGTGACCCTAAACCTTCAAGACTCATAATAGCAGCGGTAGGGAAAAAGCAGCGTTAGGACCTGTTACGCACAACTCGTAATCTAGCCGACAATATTTTATATTTTTTTATTAATTGCACACATAATTAATTACTATTACTGGCAGTGGAAAACCTACACTGAAATATACTGGGAATTTTATAATTTTTTAATATCTATATTATTCTCACTTTGACCACATATCTTTTGCACCTGTTAAGGTCTCTGAAAATCCTTGAAAAGCCTACAACAAAACTTCATGATATCCCTGTCTTTGAAAGGGTTTTGTTTCCTTTTTTTTTCGTGCAAAAGTTAAGATGTTTTGGAAGTGGGTCCAATGAGTCTAAAAGCACAAAACCAGTTTTAGACATTTAAAGTAAACAAGCTGAGGCACTGTATACGCCACTTGCATATTCTTACTGAGAGGCCCAAATTATGAAGCTGAATAAACTATGTTATGTGGGCTGGCATTTGATTGTTAAGAACCACTGGTCTTACAACCACTGCTTCTTAACCTGTTTACAAACTCAGAAGTTGCAGATGTCAAACTCATTCATCTTGGGTGACTGGCAAGGCTTAATTGGTTACACAAGAGCAGGGGAGGACTTCAAGAAACTTTACTTGTGCAATGTTTAATAATGTTGTACTTGTGTATTAAAAGAACCAAAAGATGTAAGTACTGGTTCCCTGCCTGTGAACATTGTCCACACTGTTCTTAATAAATGGGAGCCAGAGACCTTTGATCCAGCAGAAAATACTAGTAGTTCAGACTTTTTGTTGAAAGGTATGAAGCTGGACTAAATCTACTGTGTGTCACTGTACTCATAGAGGAGGATGTTTTTTCTCATCTTTTTCAGCTTACCATAACTTATATTGAGACTGCTTAACGTAGTTTAACAAACATGCAACTGACAATGTACCATCACCGGAAGTTTGTACAACAAATTTAGGGGTTGATCACAAAATAACATCTGAGGCCAACTCGGGTGTCACGAATACCTCAGGATTTAGCTGCTAAGGGGTTAATTTTGTTTAGCCTGTGAGCTAAAAAACATTTGTTTTTCAAGAAGTACTGTGTCCTATGTTTGTTTGTGTTTTCTTTGAAGTTCCAGGAGCCTTATAAATACTCTGTAGTATACACAGAAGAGACCTTTATGGCTCAAACTGTCAGCAGAGGACATGATACAAAACAGTGCCTCTCCCCATATCCTGATGAGGTCAATAAAAGGACATTAGTACAATGTAAGATGTGTGTTTAAAACCGGTTATGATATTAGATGAAGGGAAATATGACAACCCTGTCATATTTGGTATCAAATTGATTCTCCCAATGAAACTAAGAGATTTCCTTCCTGCTTATATGAAAATAAATTTACCTAGCAGAAATTATAATGTGTTCTATAATTTCAGGCAAAGACTTATAGTTTATTGAAGGTCATAAAAGATAGGGGGTTTCTTAGCCCCTGCCAGGAGGGTGTGGTCAGGCAACTTGATCTCTGGAAAATATGTATAAGAATCCTGTGTTCTAGCAATTAAATTGTCATTCTTACAAGGGAAGCTGTTCTACAGAGTAAGGACCCATTGCTTCATGCCATCTCCCTGACACACAAGATTCCATAGTACAGTATGCGGTTTCTATTTTTCTTCTTTTTATTTAAGAAAGCTGTTTGCTGTGTTTAATTTTACTTGTAACAACTTTTTTATTAATAATGCATTGTGCATAATATTTTTGGCATAATAAATAATAAATTTATTAAGCTTTGGCCTTTGTCTAATAATTGAACCACATTACTGAAAGAGACTGGAGTATAAGGACTGTATATTTTAGGTTATTTTCTGCTAAACTGTAGTCTGAGAGTTAATGTGTAAGTCTGGGTTTTTCCTTAGGATTTTCCCTTTAAAAAATCATAAGTGGTGGCAGCATAGTTAGTTTAGTGTGGGTGGCATTAAAGGGGAGTTTTGGGAATTTCTTTTAAGTCTAGTACAGACTAGAGAGTGTTTTTAACCCTTGCACCCACTGAACTGAATCACAAGCTTGCCTGGTGTGGCTAGATTGTGACATATTAGTGACAGTAGAAGGGGTCTGATAACCCTTTCTGTGCCAAACAAGTGACTGGTACAGGGTTGGTTAAACTTGATCGTCACATCGGCCATTAAGGAAAAAGCCATTTCAGGAAGAAATAGCCAATAGATTGGGATTGACCCCTTGTCAGAAAGCAGAGCAATATATTTCATGGGAGTATGTTAACATATATTTCACTGACCATATTTAAATATACATTGACTTAAATGCACTGTTCCTTTAATGCCTACAGGATGTGTTGTCCCTTGAATTAAGACTCATTTCTTGTTTTAACATCATACCAAGTATGAAATGACAGTCAAGGCTTGAATGAATTACAGCAGAGCTATTTCACCAGCTATAAAACTGCATAGACCATAACAAATGAGCCACAGCATCAAAAGTTATAGCTTGTACAGAGTAAAAAGCACTATAGCAAGGAAAGCAGGTCCCAACATTAGCAAAGGCATCCTACTGAAACATTCTGCTGAAAGTGTATTCAGAATGATAAAGGACCAGACTTCATCCCTGTGTTTAATGCAATATTACCCAGGAAAGTTCTCCTTAACTCAACACATTTGTTCACCTTATTTCTTATCTTCAACAAAATTAATTTGTGTGCTATGTGGGCTGTAGAATTTCTTTCTATATGAAATACACCAGACACAAAGTATATTCCCCTGTGAGCATTAACATTGTAACTGCAGTAAGGTACTGTATAACCCGAAGGTCAAATGGTTTATGTCAGAAACCAGAACTTGGGGCTGCAATTACATTAAATGTAATTTATAGTTACACAATTGTTCTTCTTTATTAAAAAGAGAACAGACTTACTTCAATGAATACTAATCTGCTTTGTGAGTTAAAATTATATTGCTTTAGAGGAAATGTTATCAAGTGCCAATGGTTGTAATTTATCATGTGTCACTCAAAGAATTAATTGATCTAAATCCCATATTCATAAGGGTTAGCCACTTTATTTAGATACAAAACACACTAACATAGCCAATTGCTATGTATACAAATACATTGTTTTCAAAAGAACACGCTTTATTATTTAAAGGGACATAAAAGCCACAAAAAATGTTTCATGATTCAGATAGAACACACAATTTTAAGCAATTATCCAATTTACTTCTATTATCAAATTGTCTTAGTTTTCTTGGTATATTCTGTTGAAAAGCAGGAAGGCAAGTTCAGCAGTTTTCATGTGTCTGCAGCAATATATTGCAGCAGTTTTGCAAGAATGGTATGCATTTGCAAAAGCGCTTTTTCCTGTCATGTAGTGCTCCAGACATGTGCACGCCACCTATCTAGATAGCAACTTTTTTAAATTGAATGCTCTGTCTGAATCACGACAGAGCATAAAAAAGAATGACACTTTAATACAAATAATGATTTTCCAAAACTTTACTTTTAAGCAGCCCCATGTTGCAGTAAAAGTCCCTTTAATGAAAAGTGATATGCATGATATTTAAATTTAAATATATAAATATATATAAATATACACACACACATTCTTCACACATATCAACATTTCTAAATCTTATGGAGCAAAATATTTACCAGATGAAGCTAAAACCTAGGCTGAGAAATCACAGACTTAAACTAGAAGGGACGGCGATTGTACTGACTTTGATGGAGAGCGCAGCAGAAAAAAATACCCGACGCTTGCACGCTAACCTGACAGGAGTTATGAATATCTTGCATTCCAATGTTCTTCGCTTACAGATTAATGTTATTTTTATATATAAAGTTCAAAAAATGAGCACTCTCACCACAGTAACAGCTGCCAGGGTGCCAGCGATTGAATATAACTAATAAAGGACGGCACTCACTGGTCTTTCCAAAGTGTACTTTAATAGAAAAAAAGTGATGTTTCAGGGACACACTCCCCTTCCTCAGACAAGGGGAGGGGAGTGTGTCCCCGAAACGTCACTTTTTTTCTATTACAGTTCACTTTGGAAAGACCAGTGAGTGCCGTCCTTTATTAGATATATATATATCTTCATTAGAGTGCACTCACTCTACAAAAAGTATCACAGCCACCGGGGTGCTTAATATGTGAAAAAATACAGATATTTAAATGGAGATAGACACAGCATTCACCAGTTTTATGAAATAATAAAACTTCACCTTTAATAAGTGAAGTTAAAATTCATGTAGTCCAACGATTTCAGTGTCCATACTGACACCTTTGTAAATGGATAAGGAACAAGTAATCACACATCAAAGGTGTCAGTACATTTGGACTACATGTCTTTTAACTTCACTTATTAAAGGTGAAGTTTTATTATTTCATAAAACCGGTGAGTGCTGTGTCTATCTCTCTCTATATCTATCTATCATCTATATACACACACACATACACCTATACCTGTGTTTCTATTCCTATATTTAATTTCATCAAGTGCAACAGTTATCACTCCATATGTCATCTAGCCCTGCATGCATACATACAATACAAAAAGCAATTTACAAAAAATAACTTACTGCAAGTGCTTAAATCTATTTTCTTCTATTCCCGATAAAACACATTTGTAATTATGTTTAAAGTGATATTTAGAGACTAGGGGGCCGATTTATGTAAGTGCGAGCAAACATGATATGATGTAGCGTATAATGTCCACCGCACATCAATAAATGCCGACAGCATACGCTATCGGCATTTATCATTGCACAAGCAGTTCTTGTGAACTGCTTGTGCAATGCCGCCCCCTGCAGATTCGCGGCCGCTAGCATGGGGTGTCAATCAGCCCAATCGTATAGGATCGGATTGAAGACTGCAGCCTTAAAGGTACTTAGACTGCTGCTTCATAACGGCTGATTACGGCAAGCCTGAAGGCTCGCGCTGAAACAAGGGCCAAATGTTAAATCTATCACTAGATGTGCACTGGAGAAATTTTTGGTTAGAGCGAATCTTTCATTTAGAATATTAAAATAATTCAGATTTTGAATATTCTGCACCAGGGCTGTTTAGTGTTCATCTCATTTTAAACTAAATACCAACCATTTGTGGAACATTTAACATTAGTTTTTGTTAAATGAATGTACATGTTCCACTGCTACAGGTGAAAAAGTTCCCATGGTACATACCTAATCATGCTGGAGAGCCACCAACCTGCTCCTCTTCAATCAGAACGTTTTATAGCTGAATCAAAGGACTAAAGTTTCCACATCTGTTAAACCTTCCTAAAGAAGACTGTTGAACATCAAGATTTGCATATCACAGAATTGGGCATTAGGGGTCTATGGAGGATTTCCATGTAGCCCACAAGCTCTTGTCTGGAGCAGGAAAGTAGTTTAATTTTTTACCCCAGAAGCAGTTCCTGAATTTGACTAAAAAAATTACCCTCAGTCCATATCCACATTTACTCTAATTTTTAAATGTTATGGACCTGCATGTTGCTTGTCTTAAAGGCCTCATACACAAACAAGCTGAATAAAAAAAAAGGTCTTTTGACTGAAACATTTGGTGCTTCTGGACTTTGCTGTGTTTAAGAGATTGTGGAGGGGCTTGACAGTAACCCCTGTCAGCCTGCACAGGAGGGAGGTGCTGCACTTAATTTCTACATCTGTCTTAGAGGCCTGACAGATACATTATTCAGATTCAGTGGCCTTATTGTTGCTTGCCTTAGGTGCCTACCAGTCTCATGGTGCAGGAGCTTGTTTGTTACAGCCCTACGTGCCTACAAATATCATGATGCAGGGGCCTGCTTACTTTCAGTCTTCAGTGCCTACCGGTCTCATGGTGCAGGGGCTTATTTGTTACCTTCCTTGGGCGCCCTTGAGTCTCATGGTGCAGGGGTCTGCTTGCTGCCTGCTGTCTGCCTTAGGTGCCTACCAGTCTCATGGTGCAGAGGCCTGATTGCTGCCTGCCTTAAGTGCCTACCAGTCTTATGATGCAGAGGCTTGTTTGTTACATGCTTTAGGTGCCTACTAGTCCCATGGTGCAGGTGCCTGCTTGTTCCCTGTGTCAAGTGCCTACCATTCCCATAGTGCAGGAACCAGCTTGTTGCCTGCCTTAGGTGGCTACCAGCCCCATGGTGCAGTGGCCTGCTTGCTGAGTGTCTTAGGGACCTACCACTCCTATGGTGCAGGGCCTGCTTGTTGCCTGCCTTAGGTGACTAAATGTTCTATGACACAGAATACAGTTTAGTGATTTGTCAGGGTACCTGTGAATAGCATTAAATAAACTACATATGTATCAAATAAATGTTTATATTTTATGTCAACTAAAATCTCCCTTGACATGAGTTGTGTGGGCTACAACCACAACAGACCAACGCCCCTTTTTCTTGATTACAGAACATCTGAGAACAAAGGAACTCACATCTGTAAAATCTTAGAATGACATTTTCAAGTTTGAACTCCCATATATGGTTTTCCTGCCCAAGATGTGTAATTTAGTTACAGACCCCCCGGGAAACGGTAGTCACTCAGTCTGAAGTAATCCTTTGCAGCCCAAATATATACTAGGTGTTAAATTGTTCCATAAATCCAGACACTGAATATTAAAATGATATCCACAAGTGTACGATATTTATAATAACCAATGATATGTTCAGCTCCGAGGGCCTATCAAATTCTTGTAGGAATGATTAAAGAAATGAAGGAGGGGATTATCTTGAATAAGAACCCACACACACCAGACTAAGGGACAGACTCAAAGAAGCATAACTTTTTGAGAGAGAAACACTCAGATTTTGTGCCAAGTATCTTCTCTGCCATTTTGGGACACTTTCTTGAGAATAGAAAGATAACAATTTTGAGGCCTGTATCCTTGCAGTAGTGAACTAAAACCTTCTTATATGACCCACAAGAAATTCTGGAAGCTGAACATTTGGTTATGTGGTAATGTATGGCAGTGACTATAATTTAATATTTTAAAGCAAATGCATTCATTGTTGCTACAGTTAGATTGCAGCTGGTAATTTAAAGAGCATATTTGGTATTTTAAGTGTATATCCATAGTCCTGCGTAAATTAGAACCAGTCATATTTAGTGCTAAGTAATTTAATTGCTAGACAGGATTTTGCACTCCAGATTTATAGGTCAGTTATTTCTTAACTGTACATAAATTGGTTATTGTGGTTAAATCTCTGATAGTTATTGATTAAGCACTGTTAAGATAATAGTCCATATTCTAATATTGGAGTGAACTTAGCTGGATAATTATACACTGTGCTGGAATTCTCATTTGTGGTATTTATTGTGAGTAAGGCTAATTAATAAACTAAGGAATAAATATTAATTTTAATAAATATATTGTTATGTATATACATTTTATTGGTTGGCAACTGCTAAGATATTAATAAATTATTTTTGTAAACCTGGTATATACCGACAGCTTGCTTTATGTGTTAACCAATACCATGGTGCAAGTGTCTACTTTTTGCCTGTCTTAATTGCCTTCCAGTCCCATGGTGCAGAGCACTGCCTGCTTTCTGCCATTGATGCCTTCCAGTACCATGGTGCAGGACCCTTCTTGCTTCCTGCCTTAGGTGACTAATAGTCCCATGTTGCAGTGGCCTGCTATTTACCTGCCTCAGGTGCCTACTAGTTCCATTTTGCAAGAGTATAGTTTGTTGCCTGCCTTAGGTGCTTATCAGTACCATGGTGCAAGTGCCTACTTTTTGCATGTCTCATGTGCCTTCCAATCCCATGGTGCAGGACCCTTCTTGCTTCCTGCCTTAGGTTCATGCAAGAGCCATGGTGCAGGGACCTGCTTGTTGTCTGTCTCAAATGACTCTCAGTCCCATGGTGCCTGCCTTAGGTGTCTAAAAGTTATATGGCACAGGAACCAGTTTGTTCCCTGCCTTATGTGCCTACCAGTACCAGCAAGTTGGGGTTGGCTTGTTGTCTGTCACAAGAGTCTTCCAGTACCTTGATGCAGGGCTCTGTTTGCTTCATGCCTTAGGTGTCTACCAGTCCCATTGTGTAGGGCCCTGCTTGCTTCCTGCTTTTAGTGCTTACCAGTTCAATGGTGAAAGGTCCTGCTTGTTGCCTGCCTTATGTGCCTAACAGTGCCATGGTGCATTGGCCTCTTTGTTTCCTGCCTTAAGTGTCTACTAGTCCTAAGGTGCAGGGACATGCCCATTGCTTGTTTAAGGTGCCTACCAGTTCCATGGTGCAGGGCCATACTTGCTTCTTGCCTTAGGTGCCTTTCAGTCTCATGGTGCAGGGTCCTTCTCACTTTCTGCCTTAGGTGTCCACCAGTCCCATGGTGCAGGGCCCTGCTTGTTGCCTGCCTTCGGTGCCTACCAGTTTAACTGTGCAAGTCCCTGCTTGTTGCCTGCCTTAGGTGACTTCCAGTCCCATGTTACAGTGGCATGCTTGTTACCTGCTTGTTGCCTGTGTCAGGTGCCTACCAGGTCTATGGTGCAGGGGCCTGTTTTGATGCCTAACTTAGGTGCCGAGAGTGCCCTGGCTTATTCACTATATAATTATGATACATCAAATGCAATAAAATATTTGTCATCAGAAATGAATGCATGCACATAAGTTCACAATACTGAGCAACTTGAATTAAAATTTTAAGATAAATTTTTTTTATGCTTACCTGATAAATTTATATCCGGATTCATAAATTACTGTTGGGAATATTCCTCTTGGCCAGCAGGAGGAGGCAAAGAGCACCACAGCAAAGCTGTTAAATTTCACTTCCCTTCCGACAATCCCCAGTCATTCGGCAGAAGGAAAATGTAGAAAAAAGTAAATAACACAAAGTTGAAGAGGTGCTTGAGGTTAAACTTAAAATAACTGTCTTAGAATAAAGGTCTGGCTGTGGACTCACCATATACGGAAATAAATAAATTTAAATAATCAGGTAAGCATACATTTTGTTTTCTTTCCTAAGATACGGTGAGTCCACGGAATAATCAATTACTGTTGGGAACCAATACCCAAGCTAGAGGACACTGATAAGTAGGGAGGGACAAGACAGGTAACCTAAACAGAAGGCACCACCACTTGAACAACCTTTCTCCCAAAAGAACCTCAGTCGAAGCCAAAGAATCACATTTGTAAAATTTGGACAGGGTATACAGAGAAGACCAAATTGCAACCTTGCAAATCCGATCCACAGAAGCTTCATTTTTTAAAAACACAAGGAGAAGGCACAGCCCTAGTGGAATGAGCTGTAATTCTCTCAGTAGACTGCTGCCCAGCAGTCTCATAAGCAAAACTAATTGTACTTCTCAATCAGAGAGAAAGAGAAGTAGCAGAATCTTTCTGACCTTTACGTTTCCCAGGGAAACACACAAACAGGGCAGAAGACTAGCAAAAATCCTTAGTTGCCTGTAAATAAAATTTTAAAGCTCGCACAACCTCCAAGTTATGTAAAAAACATTCTTCAGAAAAGAAGAGCTTTGCAAAAGAGAAGGATCAACTATTTCCTGATTAAAATTTCTGTCCGAAACCATTTTAGGAAGGAACCTAACATAGTACAAAGAACCGCCCAATCAGCATGAAAGATAAGATAAGGCGAATCACACTGCAAAACTGATTGTTCCGACACTCTCTGAGCAGAAGAAATAGCAAAACCTTTCAATATAACAACTTAATATCTCTGGAATGCAATGGCTCAAACTGAGCTTGCTGCAAAACATTAAGAACAAAGTTAAGGCTCCCAGGAGGAGCAACAGATTTAAGCACAGGCCTGATACTGACCAAGGCCTCACAAAAAGATTGCACATCTGGCACGTCCACCAGACGCTTAAACAGCAAAAAAGAAAATGCAAAAATTTGACCCTTCAGAGAACTGACTGACAAAACCTTTCCCCAAACCTCCCTGTAAAAAGGACAAAATTCTAAGAATCCTGACCCTACTCCAAGAGTAGTCCTTGGATTCACACCAATAAAGATATTTACGCCATATCTTATGGTAAATCTTTCCCGTGACAGGTTTGCAAGCCTGAATCATGGTCTCAATGACCGACTCAGAAAAAACACGCTTAGAGAGAACTAAGCATTTAATCTCCAAGCAGTCAGCTTCAGAGAAACAAAATTTGGATGAGAGAAGGGACCCTGAATCAGAAGGTCCTTCCTCAGAGGTTGTCTCCAATGTTGAACAGATGACATATCCACTAGGTCTGCATACCAGATCCTGCAAGGACACGCAGGAACTATTAGAACTACCGAAGGAGAGCAAATGAAGGAAACCGGTATGCCAGCCTGAAATCCCAAGGAACCGCCAGAGCATCTATCAGAGCGGTCTGTGGATCTCTTGACTTCAAACCGTACCTTGGCAGCTTGGCATTTTGCAGAGACGCCCTCAATCCAACTCCGCCCCCCCCCCATTTGAGGGGTAAGTTGGAGAACACCTCCGGATGGAGTTCCCACTCCCCAGGATCAAAAATCTGTCTGCTCAGGAAAACCGCTTCCCAGTTGTCCACTCCTGGAATGGATGGCAAATAGATAGCAATTATGAGCTTCCACCCACTGAACAAACCAAACCACCTCCTTTGTGGTTGATGTAAGCCACTGAGTTGATATTGTCCGACTGGAACCTGATAAACCGGGTCCAGGACAACTGAGGCCAAACCATCAGAGCATTGTAGATCTCTCTCAACTCGAAGATGGTAATAGGAAGAACAGACTCCCCATATTCCCCAGCCCAACAGTCTGGCGTCCGTAGTCACTATTATTCAGGATGGGCTCCAAAAGCATGTACACTGGGACAGATAATACTGAGATAACCACCACGGGAGAAAATCCCATGTTGGTTCAGATCTATCCTTTCAAGACAGATCCACATGATCCCTGTTCCACTATCTGAGCATGCATAACAGAAGAACTCTCTGATGAAACAAAGGGAATGATGTCCGATGAAACGCTCATCAGACCAATTACCTCTATACATTGAGCCACTGAAGGCTGTATCTTGAAAGAGGCAAAAGAAAGGAATCTTGATTTTCTGACCTCTGTCAGAAATATTTACAGAGATAGGGAAACTATTATGGTCCCTAAGAAAACTACCCCTGTAGCTGGAACAAGGGAACTCAATTCCAGATGTACTTCCCAACTGTGGGGAAGAATAGAAAACAAGATCTCTGTATGAGAACTCTTGTTGAAAAGATAGCGCCTGAACCATTATGTCATTCAGGAGGGCCATCACAGCCATTCCATGAAACCTAATAATTGCTAAGATAGCCCCCTCTGGGAGCTGTGGCAAGGTCAAATTTTGACAGGAAGGCAAATCTCGGGAACATAAAAATATGCATCCTCCAGGTCAATGGTCATCCTGACTGACCCTCTAAGACCAAAGGAAAAATGGAACCAATGATTTCCATATTAAAGGACAGTAACATGAGAAACTTGTTGAGATACTTCAGGTCTATAATAGAACCAAAAATTCCCTCTTTTTCAGGAACTATGAACAGGAATAATAGAATTCTAGACCCTGTTTCCTTACAGGAAAGGAACTATCACTCACAGAAAAAAGAGGTCCCAAACGCACTTCAAAAATACCTCACTGTTATCTGGCCTGCAGATAAAATTTGAGAGGAGGAAACTGCCTCTTGAAGGAAGGTATGAATTCTATTTAAAAAACCTGAGATACTATGTCCGGAGTTTATATGGGACATCCTGTATCCTTCTTTGGAGACTCAGAACATGGGTCTTCCAGATGAAAGGGTTAAGTAAAACCCTCCAAGCTACCAGTGCTCTCCTAGCACTGTCACCCAAATAAAGTATTCACCCCTCTGTCACATACCATTAGTGCCTGCCCCTGCCAATAATTAATCCTGAAACCAGGATTTTAGTCCCATAAGAGAATACATACAGTTTGGGCAGCATTTTCCAGCTTAACCCCCACAGTGTCAGCTTCCTAGCCCCAGAAGTCAAAAGGCACTTACCTGCATATGTAGTTGTCCGGCAGGAAGACAGCTCATCTGGTATAAGAGGAAGCCACTCCTTACAGAGACCTGTGAAGAAAGAAAGGACAGAGTAAACCTACTCAAGCTTTCTATACAAGGGCAGCAACCTGTTAGGAAATGACAGTGAGGCCCACCTCACAAGTTCCTAACTGCTTGAAAGCTACCACTGCCCTACTGAAGAGACTAATGTGGAGTACAGCTAGACCCTCTCAAGATAGAGATAGCCTCTCAAGATAGAGATAGATAGGGCAGATAGACTGCCCTGGCTTTCAAAGTAATAAAATCTTGATTTAAGAGAAATTCTCAGACACCAAAACTTCACCTCCTCCTTGCACTAAAGCCAAAGAGAATGACTGGGGATTGTGGGAAGGGAAGTGACATTTAACAGCTTTGCTGTGGTGCTCTTTGCATCCTCCTGCTAGCCAGGAGTGATATTCCCAACAGTAATTGATGATTCTGTGGACTCACCGTATCTTAGGAAAGAAAACATTAACATATTATCATATTTTCTCACATATTTAGATTTGTTTAATATTAGTTTTTTTTATATTTGGAAATACATCTTCAAAAGCTAGGTAACTTCAAAAGGACACTAGTGCAGTCATGCATACTGAAATTTAATAATAGATAATTTGGTGAAAGAATTAAGTTTCAAAGGAGAAATACTCTAGTCATCCTAGATCTGATAAGTTTTTAACAGTCTGACAGTGAGAATTTATTGGCTGCATTATTAATATTTTTGAACTCCTGCCATGCAACAGTAGAGTTTACTATGAGTTATATTTCATAAATAATATGTTTTAGATGTTGGGTTTGAGCTTAGAAATGGCAATTCTGGGATTCATTTATCTACAATATGATTCTTCATTTTGATAGTTTTCTCCCCTGCACAGTTTTAAAAAACCTGAAGGCTAAAAGAATTTCTTACAGATGTGGATATTATTTAAGGTCTGTTAATAGAAATGGAAACTCCAAAAAGTTATTTTGAACAGATGCAGAACGTTCAAATGTAAAAATTTGAAATGCTCTATTTCATTAGAAAATGTAAATTTTGCATCACTGCCACTAGCTAACTGGGATGTTAATCACAATTTGTAAGCTAAGGCCTTTTTGGCTCTTTTGGCTTAAAAAGTCACTTTTCAATTTGACACAATCACAATTGCATGTTTTTGGCTCTGCAGCTCCTATCGTGTTTTTCAGATCCTTGCTAAAAGTTCTATGTTTACAATGGTGACACAAGTTCACCGTGATCACAATCTATTTTAGAGAGATGTTTAAATAACTTTTAAAGGCTAGTTTTGATGTCTCAAATTTGACACCTCAAGGCACTTGATAAAGCCCCAAAAAGTGGCTACTGCAGGCGGTGCAAAGCTTAGCTGGAGGGAGCTTTGACCGCGGAGCAATGAAGGCCTGGGGGGAGGATAGGAGTGGAGGTGGAGCTGGTAAGGTTATTTAGCCTTGCATCTGAGAGGGAAAGCCAGCAGTTGTTATTATAAAAATTGGTAAAAGCATCTTTCAGCTGGTGGCTTTCTCGCTCAGCCTGGGCCATGGCTGATGTGGAGGAGCTCTTACGGAGGCTTAAGGAGGCTGAAACAACAAAAGTACCTACCTGGTTGGAAGAACAGGTCCATTCATTGCTGGGGGCTCTGGTTTCTTCAGTTCGGGTGGCGGAGCGGTCTGTAGCCAGAAAAAGATCCACCAGGCGATCTAGGCCCCCATTGCGGCTCAGCCCTGAAGTGAGAAGGAGGTTGTCAAGTGGAAGAAGATCTGGTTTGGGTGCTGGCAGGAGCGGATCAGATGCGGAGGTGATGGAGGCTCCGGCCGCTGCTTCAGGCCCGACGGTGGTGATGTCATCGTTGCAAGGGAGTGGCAGGGATCTGGAGCAGAGGGCCTTTACTGGCTCAGCCACCAAGTCCACAGGACGTACGGGTAAGGTGGCTCACGGTCCGGATGGGCCTGATCTAGATGGGGAGGGGCCTTCTGGGCTGGGTGCCTATGACGGTTCGGGTGGGCCTCCTTTTTCTTTTGGGGGGATTGTGGTAGATATTGACAGTGAGGGGGAGGGTGGGTGGGTCCCTGCACAATCTCTAGTTAGTGTGCCTGAGGGAAGCAAGGATATATCAGGCTTAGTCATTTCCCATCCCAGGCCCCTTGAGGCAGGGCAGTCAAGTGGTGGGGGAGCAGGTCCCATGGTTAGGCCCCAGGGTGGCCTGGTTGATTTAGATTATGGGTCTGGTAAAGAAGATGAGGAGTTTGAGTTAGGCCCTGGGGAAGTTGATTTATTTTTTAACTCTTATGAAGAGGAGTGTGTACCTCCCTCTCCTGGGTCCACCAGTAAGCATGTTAGCTGTTTTGGGGGGTTAGTTTATAAGTCTCCAGCTGTGTCCAGGCCTGGGATTTTTCGCCATCCTACAGGGGGCATTTTTTCTTCCAGGGTTGGGAAGGATGTTGAAGTAGGTGACACACTTGTCAGTTTTTCTTTTCCAGAACATAGTCCCACTGGGCAATGGCCAGGGTCTCAGCCTGGTTCATCTGCAGGGGTGGATGTCTTTGACGGCCTTGAGGAGGATTTCTCTGGCTTGCACGGCTCCTGGCCAGACTCTATTCGCTTGGAGCCGGATGGCAGCATGCAGCAGGAGGTTCGGCCTGTTTGAGGCAGACAGGTGAGGCGAGATGTCACGGCCAGGGTATTAGAGATGGCCAGGGATCAGAGTGGGGCCAAGTTATATACTGCGGCCGCTCGGGATGGTAGGGGGGGTAGAAATTGGCCAAATAGGCTTGGTGGATATATGAATGTACATGGGGATAGATCTAGGCGACGGCTGGTGGCGGAAGCTGCTTGGTCTGGGGATGAGGGAGGTGGAGCTCCCAAGAGGTGTAGGGGAGTAATTACGGTGAGGGGTACCAGTCGGCAAAAGGGGGGATGGGGAAGCAGAGTTTTTATTCCCCTGGATATGTGTTCACGTACTACTGTTTTTCAGGAACAACCACGGCAGCTGCATCAGTATGGACGGACAGCTGCCATGATTCAAGGAGGTGGACAAGAGAGTATGGAGCCACACATCGGCAGGCTCCAGGCGTCTTTCAGCAGTTCTTCAGGTGTTCAGCATGCAGAGACAACTTCAGCAGGTGAGATAGGGATGTTGACTGTGCGGGGGAGGGATGTAGTAGAGAGTGGTGTTAGGAGTATGGACAGTGATTCAGTAACGTGTAGAGTAGTGGCAGGTTTGAAGTAGTTGCTATCGAAGTTGGAAGGAGTTGGTCATGCTCATGGGGCTTCCATGGAGAGGGAGTGGGTCCCAGTTGACAGTGCGGCGGGCGTTCCAGTGTTGGGGATGGTTGAGGTCCGCAGTAACGCAGACCCTGGAGTTAAGGATGGTAGCATCCCTGTTGAGGCCTTCAGGGGTGCCTGTTGGTATCGGCCCTAAGCAGGGGGCGGAATTGAGGGTGGCTGACACAGCAATGTCTCGGTACTGCCTCTGCTCCATCGGGCCTTTGGGTATGCATTTGACTTAGGAGGTGAGAGATAAAATATGTAAGAGGGAGTTTATTGAATTGTTCTCCCTTCTTCCGCTTGAGCAGTCTTTTGAGATCCTGGAGGACTCTAAGAAAGACGTGGCTAAGAAGGAAGAAGAAAAGCGAAAAAAGTGTTATCGGAAGTTGCCTAAAACATTTTCTAATTGGTTCCAGGCATTTGTGATATATGCTAGTGTGTTTACCAGTAGGTTTCTGTACCAGGGTGCTGCGTTGTTTTGTTACCTAGATGAGGTGGCTGCTGCTCAGCAGACGTACAGGGGTATGGTCTGGTGGTAATATGACGAGCAGTTTAGGCAGCGATTTGTTGGTTAAACCTGATATGCGGTGGGATGACCGTGACATGGGGTTGTGGCTCAAAATAATGACACCTTTGAGAGCCTCCCAGTCCTTTTGGTCAGGAGCTGGTGGCTCCTCCATCAGTGGGTCCCCGGCAATGGTTAGGAAGGGATACTGCTTTGCCTATAATGAGAAGTTTTGTAAATGGGGAGCCGCGTGCAAGTTTAAGCACAAATGCTCGGGGTGCGGAGGGGGGTCACACCCCTATTCAAAGTGTTTCCGCAAAGGGGGCGACTCCGGTGAAGCTCGGTGCAATGGAACCTTGGCTCGCCCTGTATGCTAGGCATCAGGGTTACCTTGAGAAGGCGGCTGTATTATTTCATGGCTTTCAGTTTGGTTTTGTGATCCTGTCTCAAGGGGGTTGTGGGGTTTTTCGCGGTAATTTGAAGTTGGCCGGGGGTAGTCCTTGACAAGCTGAAAAAGGAGGTGGCGTTGGGTAGAATGGCGGGCCCGTTTTATTTCCCTCCTATTGCGGATTTGAGGATATCACCTCTTGAGGTGGTTCCAAAGAGGGAGCCTGGAAAGTTCAGGCTCATACATCATTTATCGTTTCCGAAAGGGGAATCATTTAATGATGGTATTCCTCAGGAGTTGTCATCTGTAAGGTACGCGTTGTTTGATCAGGCTGTTAATTTAGTCATCTGTTGGGTTGTTGTGTGGATGGCTTTTATTATGTTGACCTGTGCTTGCCCATGGGGTGTTCCATCTTATGCTTGCTTTTCGAGCAGTTTAGCACATTTATTGAATGGGTTGTTGCGGAACAGTCGTGCCTTTCGTCATTGGTTCATTATCTTGACGATTTTTTGTTTGTGGGTCTAGCTGGTTCCGGGGCTTGTAGGCTTTTGAGGGACATTTGCTATCAGGTGGCATCTGATTTCAGTGTGCCCATTGCACTTGAGAAATCTGAGGGACCGGTTACGTCCCTTGAATTTTTAGGCATTACCATTGATTCTGTGGACATGGAATGTAGACTTCCTAGGGATAAGGTTACTGATTTATTGGAGGTTATTGAAAGTACTGTGTTGTCGAAGAAGGTTGCGGTCCGGGAGCTACAATCCCTGATGGGCAAGTTGAATTTTGCATGCAGAATTATACCGATTGGGAGAATTTTCTGCAGGAGATTGTCATTGGAGACTACTGGTATTGTGAAGCCACATCATTTTGTGCGGCTCTCCAAGGAACTGAAAGATGATTTGAGGGTTTGGAGGCAGTTTTTCTTGGGTTTTAATGGCTCAAGGTTAATTCAGGCTGTGAGGATTTCTAATCAGGAACTAGGGTTGGTGACTGATTCAGCGGGTAGTTGCAGTTTCGGGGCCTATTTCATGGGCCGCTGGTGTGCAGCCAAGTGGCCGGAGGAGTGGTTTACTTTAGGTTTGGTTAAGAACTTGGTGTTTTTGGAGTTGTTCCCGATTGTGGTTGCCATGTTTGTATGGGAGGGGGATTTGTGTAATCAGTCAGTGGTATTTTCTTTGGATAATATGGGAGTTGTGTATGCGTTGAATACATTGACGGCTACGTCTTTGCCTGTGTTGAGATTGTTGCATTTGCTTGTACTAGAATGTTTGCGGATGAATGTTTACATTAAGGCCAAGCATATTCCTGGTGTTTGTAATTCTATAGCAGACCCCCTCTCTCACTTTCAGTGGCAGCGGTTCTGGGAATTGGCCCCTCATGCAGACGAGGAAGATTGCCCATGTCCAAGTTCCTTGTGGCGGCTTGGGGTGGAGGACTGACTGGACTGGTAAAAAATCCACTGGCGCCAAGTACTTGGGCAGCTTACTCTTGAGTATGGTGGGATTGGGAATCCAAATTGTGTTCAACAGGGTTTAAGGAGGGTGAATTTGATGTTACGGGTGTGTTGTTGGAATAGATGTAGGACTTGGGGGTCTCTCACTTGTCACCTTCCGCAATGGATAGGCGTTTGGCGGCATTAGCTTTCCGCTTTAAGCTCTTGGTTTTGCGGTATGTTACCAAAGGTTTTTGTGTTAGGCAGGTTTTGAAGGGTTTGAAGAAGGGTTCGGTTGGGTCCCCTCCTGATCGTAGGTGCCCTATTACTTTTTCGCTGCTGCGGGATGTGTATAGGGTTTTATCTGTGGTGTGCTTGTCAGATTTTGAGGTCTGCTTGTTCTGTTTGGCTTTTGATTTAGCTTTCTTTGGAGCCTTTTGCATTTTGGAGTTGGTTAGTAAAAATTTAACTTCTATTGGGGGGGGTTAGCTTTCTCAGATGTGTCCTTGTTTGATTCCAAGGTGGAAATATTTTTGAGGAAGAGTAAAACGGATCAGCTGGGAAAAGGTAGGATGGTTGTTCATTTTTCAGTGGTTTGGAAGTTTGTCCTTGGCGTTGTTTGCACCGTGATGGTAGGCCGTTGTCGCAATTCCAATTTAGGGCGGTTCTTAACAAGTCCTTGAGTCAGTTGGGTTTCCATACCGGAGATTTTGGGTCACATTCCTTCCACATAGGGGCGGCAACTGAGGCTTCAGTGAGGGGTTTATCAGATTCGGTGGTTAAAGGCATTGTGAGGATCCGGTCGGTTCCGTCTGTATGTTCTTCTGGAGTTGGGTGTATAATTTGGTGGTGGTGTTATTTTCTTTTTGTGTTTTAGGTGTGGAATGTTTGTGGTTAGTCGGCCATTCTATTATTTATTGGGCTCGAAGAGCAGCTTCGGTGAAAGTGGATGGATTACGGTTGGGGATCCTCAAATCAAGCTGTGAGGTTAAATGGTTCTGTGTCAGGGGGCTTCGTTGGGACAGGTTGTTGCCTCTAGTGGTGGATTATTGCAGTCGTTTTCAGCCTCCAACGGTGTTGTTGATCCACGGGGGGGGGGCAATGATCTTGGTTTTATGCCTCAGAGGGAGAGAAGTGAGAAGTATGAAGAGGGACATTGGGAGGATGTTGGACTTATTCCCTACAATGATAATTGTATGGTCTGACATTTTGCCCAGGATGGTTTGGAGGGCTGCTTGGGACCCAGTGCGTTTAGCCAAAAGCAGGCGCAAGGTTAATAAGCTTATGGGGTCATTTGTCAGGAGGCTTGTTGGTTCGGTGGTTCATCATCCGGACTTAGCAGAGGTGGGTCAGGGGGAATTTGCCGGATGGGGTGCACTTTAATGACTTTGGTCTGCAGTTGTTTATCCTTGACTTAAAGAGGCTGTGGGTGCAGTTGTTGTGTTGGCGGGACTGGGCTGAGGTTTCAGGCCAGTCGGTGGCGGGGGTGCTAGCCCTTACAATTACAGTAGATTATGGCCAATTGTTTGTGTGATGGTATTTTACATTCCCATGGGGGGAATTCAAGATGGGGGTCTCTAAGGGCAAGGGGTTCCTTAGAGACTTATGTTGATTATTGCTAGCGGGCTCAATCAATTGCATGGTTGGGTCCAGTGGATAGAGTGACGGATATATATATATATATATATATATATATATATATATATAAATAATCAAAGAAAGGTCCAGACAAGAGAAAGCTCAAAGCTAAGTGGTCTTTAATTAAAAACTTCAGTATAACAAATAGGCATAAAAAATGGCTATGAATGAGGGTCGTGAGGAGGGGTGGGCGTCTGATGCGTTTCATAGACTGTATATATATAAAGGAGCTGCGGCCAATTTGCACCAACGCTAAGTCTGATGTCTTTACTTATGGGGTTAGGTAGTTTACAAAAATGGTATTAAGATATTTTGTGTAAAGGGCCGAAAATGGGTGATATAAAAGGTCAAGTGGCTCCTGCAGGCGGTGCAAAGCTTAGCTGGAGGGAGCTTTGACCGCGGAGCAATGAAGGCCTGGGGGGAGGATAGGAGGAAGTGGAGGAGGAGCTGACAAGGTTATATAGCCTTGCGTCTGAGCAGGAAAGCCAGCAGTTGCTATTATAAAAATTGGGAAAAGCATCTCCCTCCTGTTTATTGATTTGATTGTTGCAGTTGTAAGGCGGGGTGCTAGCCCTTACAATTACAGTAGATTATGGCCAATTGTTCGTGTGATGGTATTTTACATTCCCATGGGGGGACATGAAATGAAAGAAAAGACAGGCCCACAGGGCACAATTCAAGTGCAGAGTTTTTATTATGAAAATAAGACACACAGTTAAAAACACTTACTAGATTAAAATCAAAATATGCATTGAGAGCATATGCTCCTGGGATTCTCGCAGCACCTGTAGTACCAGGGGGATAGATGTTCTTCTCCCCTCCGTTCACAATAAGAGCAGTTGGGTGGCGGTGTTCCGGATCCTGTCACCCAAGTCTTAGTAACTCTGGTGACCAACAGTACCTTATAACTGCTTTCCCATAAAGTCTTTTATTTAGTTTGGATGCCTGACGCATTTCCCCCGACTCCGGTCGGGCTTTTTCAAAGGCTAGATAGATTGGAACTGGCGCCTGTTTATTTTAAAGGCGTGTTGACCAATCGGGTTTGAGGTGTGCGCTAATTGTCCAATCATTGCTGGGAGGTGTGTGCGCATGTAGAAAGGTCCCGGATTGGGTTTGAAAGCTTGTGTATTTTAACTTCATTGCGTGCAATCACTTGAGCTTTATGCAAAATTTCATACAAAGTGCATATCAAATACACATATGCAAGATATACTTAGGAAAACGGATGAACAGACTAAAATTATTGTCATTTGTTACGAACAACAAATGTATTATATATTGAAACATATTATAAGAATGAATTACGGATATACATTGTGTGTTTGAAATACTACCTCTGGGTTCACTTACTGTTGTATTAGAGGTTGTGAAAGATCTTTCATATGTTAATTTGAGTGTATAACTAATATATAGCCCCAATAAGGATTTTTGAGCTAAAACATATATGGGAGATAGAACGTAGTAGTGAAACATTACGCTAGATGGAAATATACAAAAAAAAATTATTTTATAAAAAATTAATTTAAAAAGTTTTATGAAAATCTGTCCTTTTTTATTTTGAAAAGAAAAATTTGTATGATTATTGCTTTATTAGGTAACACGAATTGAATAATTTAAATAAATAAAAGATTGTTTAACTGTACCAATCATCTTTTCTGGATGCATAGACAAGGTTATATTTATAGCGAGTGATCCCTTGGTTTTTATTTATTACTATATGGAAGAATTCTATATAGTTCTTGTGACCTTAAGAATATACATGTTCCTAAAATCATTTTCTTTAAGTTTTTGGCAGTTGTCAACAGATGCCCTGAGAACTAGGTTCAAGGGGGATATGAATTTGTTTTAGGAATATATAATTATTTATAGAAACTGATATGATGAATTAGGTTGGATGAAAAATTAAGGATAGATAAAAATTTAAAAATTTAAATATTAAAAGTTAATATATCTTAAGTTGGTATAAAATAGTATAAAATAGTATAATTATCTAAATTAAAACTGAATAATTAAAAATTTGGATTTCTTGGGAAAAAACTTTGCTGAAACATTGCTGAAAATAATGCTAGCACTGTGGAGGTTCTAAACGGACAAGGGAACAAAGAAACAAGTGTGTTGTCTTATATGAAGGCCGCCACATCTATATCAATATTGAGCCCTAAGGGCTGTAATGTTTTAAGCTTATAAATCCACTTGGTTTCTAATTTTCTTAGTTCAAGTAATCTATTTGGTTTTGTATGTGGCACTTGGTCAATTACTTGTACCTTTAAGGAACTAGGATTACTCCTATGGCAATCTAAAAAATGTTTTGGTACACTATGGTTTTCCATTTTTTCTTTAATATTATATATGTGCTCATTTGTCCTGCGTCTTATCTTTCTTTTTGTGCGCCCTATATATAATAGGCCGCACCCACATTCCAATAGGTAAACTACATATATCAAATCACAATTGCTTCTAAAATCTATATTGTATGTTTCTGTGGATTGGCTATTATGAAATGTGGGTGCTTTATTTATGTGTTTGCACATGTTGCATCTTGTTTTTCCACATTTCATGTTACCCTTCCAATTCGTTAGCCAATTGTCCACTTTCCGGTTGGTTTTGTTAATTGAAGTTGGTTTGATTCTACTGGGAGCTAGTATATTCTTCAAACTCCTCCCTTTTTTGTATGTGAAGTTGGGTTTTTCTTCAAGCTGTGGACCTAAAATGGGATCTGATTTTAAAATGGGCCAGTGTTTATTAATGATGGCTTCTAATTTTTTTGAGCCTTGATTATATGTGGTTATAAATCTTATAGGATTATGGTTTGCAGACTGAGATTTGATTAAATTGTTATGTAGATTGGTCCCTATCGCCATTGAATCATCATTCAAATTCTTCTCTCTAAAGAAAGACCTTCTGTCTTTAGTAGCTATATCTATTTTTGCTTTGTTTAGTGCTTCTGGGTTATATCCTTTGTCTAAAAATTTCTTCTCTAGGATATCTGCTTCCATATTGTAGTCTGAATTATGTGTACAATTTCTCCTAATTCTTGAGAACTGACTTTTGGGAATATTATTTATCCAACTCCTCTTATGCGCACTTTTTGCTTGTATAAAGCTGTTGCAATCGGTGGTTTTCCTATAATTTTTAACAGCAAATTTATCTTCTTGATCTTTAAACAAAATCAAATCTAGAAATTCTATTTTTTCTTTTGACACGTTTTTTGTAAATTTTAAATTAAAATCATTACTATTTAGGTGGTCCATAAAATCATTAACTCTTTCTTCGTTACCCTTCCATAGAATGATAATATCATCTATGTATCTTGCATAAATTAAAATATTATTAATAAAAGGGTTATTTTCCCATACATAGTTGTTCTCAAACGCATTCACATACAGATTTGCGTAAGAGGGGGCAAATGTAGGGCCCATTGCCGTCCCTCTTTTTTGTACATAAAATTTATTTTCAAAATTAAAATAATTTCTGTGTAAAATGAATTTTATACTTTCTATTAAAAATTCTATTTGATTAGAAGGAAAGGGCCAATTTGATAATTCTAACTCCACTTTCTGAATACCATTGGAGTGTGGGATACATGTGTATAGCGATGCAACGTCGCATGTTAGCCAAATCATATCTTCTTCCCAGTTTAACCCTTCAAATTTGGTAATTACTTCGGTTGTATCCTTTAAATACGCTCTAGTAGATTTTAACAATGGTTGTAGGAAAAAATCTACATATTTTGAAAGTTTATCTGTAATAGACCCAATCCCGGAGATAATTGGTCTACCGGGAGGGTTTTGTTGATCCTTATGTACTTTTGGGAGGTGGTATATGATTGGTATGTTTGGTTGTGGGGTATATATATATTTGTATTCGTCATCATTTAGTATCCCTTCCATTTTTGCTTTACTTAGTAATTTATTTAACTCTTTATTGTAAGTTTCAGTTGGGTCTGTTGACAACATTTCATAGGTATCTACATCCCCTAAAAGGTTCATGGCCTCTTTTAGGTAATCTTCTCTTTTCTGAATCACTATCCCCCCGCCCTTGTCGGCCGGGCGGATGATAATTTCTCTATTGTCACCTAACTTTTTAAGGGATTTCCTTTATAAAATACTTAGGTTATCGTTATGTTTAGTGATAAAACTATTTTCGTCTTTAAAATTATCTTCTATCTCCTTACATATTAATTTGTTAAAAGTCGATATATAATCTCCCTGTGCTCCTACCGGGTTAAAAGTTGATTTAGCTTTAAAATTTGAATGTTGAATAGTTGGTTCGTTATCATGAATAGTTAAATTTGATATGTTTAAAAAAACATCATTAGAAACTTCATTTGGTAAAATATGATCAATATTTTCAAGATTTTTTAAAATATTTAAAGTCCCTAAATCTCCTGCTTCTAAGTATTCTTTATTTGGTCTATCTCTGTATTCTGGATTTTTTTAAAAATATCTTTTTAACGTTAGTTTTCTGACATATTTGTGGATGTCAACGAACATCTCAAATTTGTTTGGTTTTGATGTTGGGGCGAAGTTTAATCCTTTTTGCAGTAAAGATATGTCATTATGATCTAAATCAATTTTAGCTAAGTTAAAAATATCTTTTTTAGCCTCTCCTATTCTTTCCTTATTTTTCCTGCTAGCCTGTATGAGTTTTCCTGCTCTGTTTCCCCGTCTTCTTTTTCTAAAGATCTTTTTCTCTGTTTTGTTCTGTCCTGTTGTGGTGGATTGTGATTTTTGGCCTGATCTGGGCCTAAAAAATGTTTATCCTCATACATGTTTTTAGGTTTAGCCCCATTTCTTTCCCAATTGAACATGGTTGTGCTATTGTCATTGTATGCAGGGGAATCTATTCTATTATAATTTGTACCTTGTCTTGCATCATTTCTTTCCCAATTTGGTGTTGTTCTATAGCTGTCCTTATGTGCAAGAGGGGCAAATCTATTGAAGTTTGTACCTTGTCTGTTGTGATTATTGCCTATATTGGCATTATCTCTCTGGCTGTTTCTGCGTCTCCATTGTAAGGGATGGTTATTATAATTATTTTTATAATTGTGATGATAGCCATAAGAATCATTATCATAATTCTTATTCTGATAAGGGAAACCTTCCTCAGTATTATACTGCCTAAGTTGTCGTGGCTCAAATGGTACTTTTCTTTGTGTATGTTGCTTATTATACTGATTTCTATTTGTATATGGTTCCCTGGGATGGAATACTGTATTTTTGTGTTCATCTCTGGGTGGAGCTAGTGATTTGGGTGACCTTACTTTTGAATAATCGGCCGTATTATCCACTATGGTGGATGCTATAGTTTGCACTTTATTTTCTTTTTTGTATGTGTATACTTTATTATTTTTGAAATCTTCTATATCTCTTTTGAGCTTTTTCTGTTTGTTGTTTTGTAGGTCCCTATCTAATTGGCTCACTCTGTATTGAATGCTTTTATTGCGAGTTATCCACTTCTCTATATTTTTGAACGGTTGAATTTGATTAACTACCTCATCAATTTCTACTTTTAATTTGTTTAATCTCAATTCTCTATATTTAATTAAAATATTAATATATTTGTTGGAGCATTCAAAACTTGCTGTCTCCCACTCAGTGGTGAACTCGACTTCATCTAAGTCAAAGGCTGGCTGTTTAAAAACTCTTAGACCCCTTGGCACTACTTTGTGTTTAATATCATTTTCTAAGAGTATTAGGTCTTGCCAATCTTTTGCATCTTGATATAATAATTTTTCCAGTGTTTGAAATAATTCCTCAGGGTCTTTTTCAATGTGTGTAACATCCTCCTCAGTTTCTAATAGATCAATAGCTCTATTTCTATTTGTCCTATGGGGATTGTTTCCAAAATCTTTAAGTGTGACATTAGATAAATTTTCTGGTCTCATTTCTATTCTATATATTCTATATATCAGCAGCAAAAAAAGGGGAAATACTTAGTTTGAACAAAACACTGGTTGTAATTGTATGCGCTTATGTACTGAATAAAACCAATTTTCTTAATGAGCTTAATGTGCTGAGTGGTTACTGATCTTATTTTAATTATTATCTATGTTCACCACTATGATGGTATAAAAATTGTGTAGAGATTAGAACACCTTTAAACGTTAAGATTCTTAAAACCTCTAAAACCCTCTAGAATTAGATAAATATTAAAAAAATCGAATAAAAGACATAAAAGGATAATAATGAAATAATAATAAAAAATGTAGTAAATAAATAATTTCAAATGATGAAAATTTGTGTATACCAAAAGTCCATAAATATAATCACAGTCAAATGAAAGGGGTTTTATATGAATGGTGTTTTATAGTCCCCGGTCACACTTAGACTTTGAATAAATAGTCTTTAATAGTTCTGTTAAGATAAAAACAGTACCTTGAACATTAAGGCAGAAAATTTTCCTGTATTTGGTAGATTGTAGGTGATCCTGGGTTAGTGAGAGATAATGTTCAAATAAACCAAAGAAAAGGAAGCAATTCTATTTTGATTGCAGTGCCGCTGAAGTGCTGCCTGTTCTCAGCCAGCGATCCCACTGGTCTCGGCTCAGATGCAGTTACATGAAATGAAAGAAAAGACAGGCGCACAGGGCACAATTCAAGTGCAGAGTTTTTATTATGAAAATAAGACACACAGTTAAAAACACTTACTAGATTAAAATCAAAATATGCATTGAGAGCATATGCTCCTGGGATTCTCGCAGCACCTGTAGTACCAGGGGGATAGATGTTCTTCTCCCCTCCGTTCACAATAAGAGCAGTTGGGTGGCGGTGTTCCGGATCCTGTCACCCAAGTCTTAGTAACGCTGCTGACCAACAGTACCTTATAACTGCTTTCCCATAAAGTCTTTTGTTTAGTTTGGATGCCTGACGCGTTTCCCCCGACTCCGGTCGGGCTTTTTCAAAGGCTAGATAGATTGGAACTGGCACCTGTTTATTTTAAAGGCGTGTTGACCAATCGGGTTTGAGGTGTGCGCTAATTGTCCAATCATTGCTGGGAGGTGTGTGCGCATGTAGAAAGGTCCCGGATTGGGTTTGAAAGCTTGTGTATTTTAACTTCATTGCGTGCAATCACTTGAGCTTTATGCAAAATTTCATACAAAGTGCATATCAAATACAGAGAACAAACATAATACACATGTGCAAGATATACTTAGGAAAACGGATGAACAGACTAAAATTATTGTCATTTGTTACGAACAACAAATGTATTATATATTGAAACATATTATAAGAATGAATTACGGATATACATTGTGTGTTTGAAATACTACCTCTGGGTTCACTTACTGTTGTATTAGAGGTTGTGAAAGATCTTTCATATGTTAATTTGAGTGTATAACTAATATATAGCCCCAATAAGGATTTTTGAGCTAAAACATATATGGGAGATAGAACGTAGTAGTGAAACATTACGCTAGATGGAAATATACAAAAAAAAATTATTTTATAAAAAATTAATTTAAAAAGTTTTATGAAAATCTGTCCTTTTTTATTTTGAAAAGAAAAATTTGTATGATTATTGCTTTATTAGGTAACACGAATTGAATAATTTAAATAAATAAAAGATTGTTTAACTGTACCAATCATATTTTCTGGATGCATAGACAAGGTAATATTTATAGCGAGAAGAAAAACCCAACTTCACATACAAAAAAGGGAGGAGTTTGAAGAATATACTAGCTCCCAGTAGAATCAAACCAACTTCAATTAACAAAACCAACCCGAAAGTGGACAATTGGCTAACGAATTGGAAGGGTACCATGAAATGTGGAAAAACAAGATGCAACATGTGCAAACACATAAATAAAGCACCCACATTTCATAATAGCCAATCCACAGAAACATACAATATAGATTTTAGAAGCAATTGTGATTCAATATATGTAGTTTACCTATTGGAATGTGGGTGCGGCCTATTATATATAGGGCGCACGAAAAGAAAGATAAGACGCAGGACGAATGAGCACATATATAATATTAAAGAAAAAATGGAAAACCATAGTGTACCAAAACATTTTTTAGATTGCCATAGGAGTAATCCTAGTTCCTTAAAGGTACAAGTAATTGACCAAGTGCCACATACAAAACCAAATAGATTACTTGAACTAAGAAAATTAGAAACCAAGTGGATTTATAAGCTTAAAACATTACAGCCCTTAGGGCTCAATATTGATATAGATGTGGCGGCCTTCATATAAGACAACACACTTGTTTCTTTGTTCCCTTGTCCGTTTAGAACCTCCACAGTGCTAGCATTATTTTCAGCAATGTTTCAGCAAAGTTTTTTCCCAAGAAATCCAAATTTTTAATTATTCAGTTTTAATTTAGATAATTATACTATTTTATACTATTTTATACCAACTTAAGATATATTAACTTTTAATATTTACATTTTTAAATTTTTATCTATCCTTAATTTTTCATCCAACCTAATTCATCATATCAGTTTCTATAAATAATTATAAATTCCTAAAACAAATTCATATCCCCCTTGAACCTAGTTCTCAGGGCATCCGTTGACAACTGCCAAAAACTTAAAGAAAATGATTTTAGGAACATGTATATTCTTAAGGTCACAAGAACTATATAGAATTCTTCCATATAGTAATAAATAAAAACCAAGGGATCACTCGCTATAAATATTACCTTGTCTATGCATCCAGAAAAGATGATTGGTACAGTTAAACAATCTTTTATTTATTTAAATTATTCAATTCGTGTTACCTAATAAAGCAATAATCATACAAATTTTTCTTTTCAAAATAAAAAAGGACAGATTTTCATAAAACTTTTTAAATTAATTTTTTATAAAATAATTTTTTTTTGTATATTTCCATCTAGCGTAATGTTTCACTACTACGTTCTATCTCCCATATATGTTTTAGCTCAAAAATCCTTATTGGGGCTATATATTAGTTATACACTCAAATTAACATATGAAAGATCTTTCACAACCTCTAATACAACAGTAAGTGAACCCAGAGGTAGTATTTCAAACACACAATGTATATCCGTAGTTCATTCTTATAATATGTTTCAATATATAATACATTTGTTGTTCGTAACAAATGACAATAATTTTAGTCTGTTCATCCGTTTTCCTAAGTATATCTTGCACATGTGTATTATGTGTGTTCTCTGTATTTGATATGCACTTTGTATGAAATTTTGCATAAAGCTCAAGTGATTGCACGCAATGAAGTTAAAATACACAAGCTTTCAAACCCAATCCGGGACCTTTCTACATGCGCACACACCTCCCAGCAATGATTGGACAATTAGCGCACACCTCAAACCCGATTGGTCAACACGCCTTTAAAATAAACAGGTGCCAGTTCCAATCTATCTAGCCTTTGAAAAAGCCCGACCGGAGTCGGGGGAAACGCGTCAGGCATCCAAACTAAACAAAATACTTTATGGGAAAGCAGTTATAAGGTACTGTTGGTCAGCAGCGTTACTAAGACTTGGGTGACAGGATCCGGAACACCGCCACCCAACTGCTCTTATTGTGAATGGAGGGGAGAAGAACATCTATCCCCCTGGTACTACAGGTGCTGCGAGAATCCCAGGAGCATATGCTCTCAATGCATATTTTGATTTTAATCTAGTAAGTGTTTTTAACTGTGTGTCTTATTTTCATAATAAAAACTCTGCACTTGAATTGTGCCCTGTGCGCCTGTCTTTTCTTTCATTTCATGTAACTGCATCTGAGCCGAGACCAGTGGGATCGCTGGCTGAGAACAGGCAGCACTTCAGCGGCACTGCAATCAAAATAGAATTGCTTCCTTTTCTTTGGTTTATTTGAACATTATCTCTCACTAACCCAGGATCACCTACAATCTACCAAATACAGGAAAATTTTCTGCCTTAATGTTCAAGGTACTGTTTTTATCTTAACAGAACTTTTAAAGACTATTTATTCAAAGTCTAAGTGTGACCGGGGACTATAAAACACCATTCATATAAAACCCCTTTCATTTGACTGTGATTATATTTATGGACTTTTGGTATACACAAATTTTCATCATTTGAAATTATTTATTTACTACATTTTTTATTATTATTTCATTATTATACTTTTATGTCTTTTATTCGATTTTTTTAATATTTATCTAATTCTAGAGGGTTTTAGAGGTTTTAAGAATCTTAACGTTTAAAGGTGTTCTAATCTCTACACAATTTTTATACCATCATAGTGGTGAACATAGATAATAATTAAAATAAGATCAGTAACCTCTCAGCACATTAAGCTCATTAAGAAAATTGGTTTTATTCAGTACATAAGCGCATAAAATTACAACCAGTGTTTTATTCCCATGGGGGGAATTCAAGATGGGGGTCTGTAAGGGCAAGGGGTTCCTTAGAGAATTATGTTGATTATCGCTAACGGGCTCAATCAATTGCACGGTTGGGTCCAGTGGATAGAGTGACGGCCATATATATGTATATATATATATATATATATATATATATATAGATATATAGATATATAGATATATAGATATGTATATATATATATATAAAAAGAAAGTAGGGTGGACTAGCACCGCTTTTTATGTGTAATGTGTTTACAATTATTTGCACTGTTATTTATTGAGTTATTAAAGTTTTTTCTAAAGTTATTTATTAAATAAAGGAGCTGCGGCCAATTTGCACCAGCGCTAAGTCTGATGTCTTTATTCATGGGGTTAGGTGGTTTACAAAATGGTATTAAGATATTTTGTGTAAAGGGCCGAAAATGGGCGACATAAAAGGTCATAGCATTTTGAACTTTCTTGCAATTATTCTAACATACATGGTGGTGGTGATTATTTTAAGCTCTATTCAACCCTTTTGTATACAGTGGACAGGGCCTACATTTACAAATTAAAAATGCTCTTTTGTGGCAAATAAAACCTGATTGCTACCACTGTTAAAGTGTTCAGATGAGAGTAGGCTTATAGCCTTGCCATATTACAAGTGGATAATATTCTCAGTCATCAATTTACTGAATTCTATTTTGTTGTGGAAGAGTCAACCAAGTATCTACAGGGCTAACATAAATCTATGCAGTCAATTGTGTTGACTCATCTGGTTGAGTTACTCAGCGTTATTGACATATTCCAGGAATTTTTTTAATGTGCCTGCATATACATAATTTAATGTCTGTCCATTGATTTTATGTATATAATTATACAAAACTAGTGGGAAAGTCTGCCCAGAGGGCAGTCTATTGTGGTGATGGAACCACCGAACCACCCTGCCATTTTAGGAAGGGCAGTCTATTGTGGTGACGGAACCACAAAGAATCCACCTAGATTTCAGTAGCTCTCATCCTATTGGCTGATTTGAATTTGAAGAATCAAATCAGCCAATAGGAATTCAAGGGACGCCAACTTTAATTGCGTACCTTGAATTTACTATTCAATGAGGATCCTCCACATTCCATTGCTCCGCCGGTCTTCAGTTCTAGGTTCGCCGGTCTTCAGTTCCAGGGTAGTCGGTCTTCAGCTCCGTGGTCATCAGTCTTCAGCTTCGCTCCGTGCCAGATGTTCCTGGAAGAAGAAAGAAGAAGTTGCCGCTTGGAAGAAGACTTCAACACCTGGAACAGGACCTTCTCCGCCGTACTTAAACGGTGGGTACCAACCTGGGGATTAGACTTAGGTTTTTTTTAAACCTGATTGCTACCACTGTTAAAGTGTTCAGATGAGAGTAGGCTTATGGCCTTGCCATATTACAAGTGGATAATATTCTCAGTCATCAATTTACTGAATTCTATTTTGTTGTGGAAGAGTCAACCAAGTATCTACAGGGCTAACATAAATCTATGCAGTCAATTGTGTTGACTCATCTGGTTGAGTTACTCAGCGTTATTGACATATTCCAGGAATTTTTTTAATGTGCCTGCATATACAGATCTACAGTCATAATTTAATGTCTGTCCATTGATTTCATGTATATAATTATACAAAACTAGTGGGAAAGTCTGCCCAGAGGGCAGTCTATTGTGGTGATGGAACCACCGAACCACCCTGCCATTTTAGGAAGGGCAGTCTATTGTGGTGACGGAACCACAAAGAATCCACCTGGATTTCAGTAGCTCTCATCCTATTGGCTGATTTGAATTTGAAGAATCAAATCCGCCAATAGGAATTCAAGGGACGCCAACTTTAATTGCGTACCTTGAATTTACTATTCAATGAGGATCCTCCACATTCCATTGCTCCGCCGGTCTTCAGTTCTAGGTTCGCCGGTCTTGAGTTCCAGGGTAGTCAGTCTTCAGCTCCGTGGTCATCAGTCTTCAGCTTCGCTCCGTGCCAGATGTTCCTGGAAGAAGAAAGAAGAAGTTGCCGCTTGGAAGAAGACTTCAACACCTGGAACAGGACCTTCTCCGCCGTACTTAAATGGTGGGTACCAACCTGGGGATTAGACTTAGGTTTTTTAAGGATTTTTTTTTGGGGGGGGTCTTTTATTTAGATTAGGGATGGGCAGTAAAAGAGATAAATGCCCTTTTAAGGGTAATGCCCAAACAAATGCCCTTTTCAGGGCAATGGGAAGTTAAGGTTTATTAATGTTAGGTTCTTTTATTTTGGGGGGTTTGGTGGGTGGGGGGTTTACTGTTAGGGGGACTTTTTCTGTAAAAGAGCTGTTTATCTTGGGGCAATACCCTGTAAAAAGCCCTTTTAAGGGCAACTGGCAGTTTATTCTTATAATTAGGTGGTGATTTTATTTTGGGGGACTTTTTTTGCGATGTGGTGGTTTTGTGGTTTAGGGGTTAATAGGGTAATTAGGTTTATTGCGATGTGGATGGTTTACGGTTAAGGGATTATGGGGTTAATTACTTTATTATTTTGTGATGTGTGGGTTTGCGGTGTAGCTGTTAATACTTCATGTGAGAGTTTGTTTTGTTTTTTTTGTTATACTTCATGCGGGAGCAGTGTTTTTTTTTTAATGCTCCGTTTGCCTTTGCTGCATCCCGGTGGATTCCGAAAATGGCAGGGTGGATTCTTTCACCACCATGCCATTTTTGAAATTCACTTGGTGAATTATTTTGCCTTGCGCTGCCAACATTCCATTGAGGATTCGTGCACAACTGCCGACGGACATTACAAACGCAATTATAGTATAGATAGTTGAAAAGCAGAGAGTTCTTATTGGTGTATCTTGAGCCTTTTGCTAATAAGCTGAGCTGAAAAAGTGATTTTTTGTTTTCACAGGCACACACTAATTATAGCAATGCCCCTGAGCTCATGAAAACCCAGCAGAGATGTACACTGCAATGAGCAGATGTTATAAGACTAATTATATAGTATATTTGTCACAGTGTCTAATATTCCCACAACATGGCAAACATAAGTTCTATTGAAACTTACTCATAGGGGCCAACTTATGAATGCGTCAACCTAACAGCATTCACTGTGTTAAATAACGCTTGCTGTACACCACTGGTGTGAATTTTTTCAATATCCTTATTTATTTAAAAAATACTGTCAAACTCACGCGTGTCACGTATGAAGTGAAGTGCATTGTACCGTTGATAAATATGCATCAATGGTACCGGTTTCACTACTTATCAAATAATCTATTCAGTATTTTGTATGATCCTCATCACATGTCCATCACGTGACTCGTGTTTTCATACAGTTTTTACTCTGTACACCAGAGCTTTCCAAACTTTTCATGTCGTGACACACTTTTTAGACCTACATCATTTCGCGACACACTAATTCAGTTGTACTAGCAAACAGAAGGTTAAACTAACTTGTTTTAAGAGATACGGACACATACATAAATTATATAATAATGAAATGTATTTAAAAGTAACAGTATGTAAGTATGTGCAAGAATTAAAAAAAAGTTTAATAACACCAATAGCTACTTACTATTTTAATGGGATGTATAAGGTTGATGGGATGAACACAGTTTCTGAATATTTGGTGTAATATTAGATAAAGACACTTGCATTTTTAAGCTTCCACTTCCTATCCATATATCAAGAGCAGGAGCAGCAATGCACTACTGGGAGCTAGTTACAAAAAAAACCCCACTGACTTCAGCTCAGTGTTTAAGCTGCCACCCTCAGAGCTCGGTGAGTCCGATTGACTACTTCCTGCGCTGGAAACACACTGCTGTCCCACTCACTGACTACACATGCAGTCACAAGCCAATTAAGGAGACTACACATGCAGTCAGGAGCCAATGTGATATGTGTAGCAGGCAGGCGAAAAGTCAGAAACCAAAAAAAATAATTTAAAAAAAATTTGTGCTGAAGCAGGGACACACCTACAAACTGCTGCCGACACACTAGTGTGTCCCGACACACAGTTTGGAAAGCACTGCTGTACACCATTTTACTTACAACATTTCTTTCTTGTCCATGAATATGAACAGTTCTTTATGGTTATATTTAATTGCATAAAAAACATAATTTATGTAAGAACTTACCTGATAAATTCATTTCTTTCATATTAGCAAGAGTCCATGAGCTAGTGACGTATGGGATATACATTCCTACCAGGAGGGGCAATGTTTCCCAAACCTCAAAATGCCTATAAATGCACCCCTCACCACACCCACAAATCAGTTTAACGAATAGCCAAGAAGTGGGGTGATAAGAAAAAAGTGTGTTAGCATAAAAAATAAGGAATTGGAATAATTGTGCTTTATACAAAAAAATCATAACCACCACAAAAAGGGCAGGCCTCATGGACTCTTGCTAATATGAAAGAAATTAATTTATCAGGTAAGTTCTTACATAAATTATGTTTTCTTTCATGTAATTAGCAAGAGTCCATGAGCTAGTGACGTATGGGATAATGAATACTCAAGATGTGGATCTTCCACGCAAGAGTCACTAGAGAGGGAGGGATAAAATAAAGACAGCCAATTCCGCAGAAAAATAATCCACACCCAAAACAAAGTTTAAATCTTATAATGAAAAAAAATGAAATTATAAGCAGAAGAATCAAACTGAAACAGCTGCCTGAAGTACTTTTCTACCAAAAACTGCTTCAGAAGAAGAAAACACATCAAAATGGTAGAATTTAGTAAAAGTATGCAAAGAAGACCAAGTTGCTGCTTTGCAAATCTGATCAACCGAAGCTTCATTCTTAAATGCCCAGGAAGTAGAGACTGACCTAGTCGAATGAGCTGTAATCCTTTGAGGCGGAGTTCTACCTGACTCAACATAAGCATGATGAATCAAAGACTTTAACCAAGATGCCAAAGAAATGGCAGAAGCCTTCTGACCTTTCCTAGAACCAGAAAAGATAACAAATAGACTAGAAGTCTTTCGGAAATCTTTAGTAGCTTCAACATAATATTTCAAAGCTCTAACTACATCCAAAGAATGCAACAATCTTTCCTTAGAGTTCTTAGGATTAGGACACAATGAAGGAACCACAATTTCTCTACTAATGTTGTTAGAATTCACAACCTTAGGTAAAAATTTAAATGAAGTTCGCAACACCGCCTTATCCTGATGAAAAATTGATTATTCAAATGCATTATCCCAAATAATGAAACTGACTGTCTGAAATAAGGAATGTTGAACATCCTGAATCAAGGCAAATAAATGTTTAAACACATATATTTAGAACTTTATATAAAAGTGCCCAACCATAGCTTAGAGTGTCACAAAAATAAGACTTACTTACCCCAGGACACTCATCTACATGTAGTAGAAAGCCAAACCAGTACTGAAACGAGAAACAGTAGAGGTAATGGTATATATAAGAGTATATCGTCGATCTGAAAAAGGAGGTAAGAGATGAATCTCTACGACCGATAACAGAGAACCTATGAAATAGACCCCGTAGAAGGAGATCATTGAATTCAAAATAGGCAATACTCTCTTCACATCCCTCTGACATTCACTGCACACTGAGAGGAAAACCGGGCTCCAGCCTGCTGCGAAGCGCATATCAATGAAGAATCTAGCACAAACTTACTTCACCACCTCCATGGGAGGCAAAGTTTGTAAAACTGATTTGTGGGTGTGGTGAGGGGTGTATTTATAGGCATTTTGAGGTTTGGGAAACTTTGCCCCTCCTGGTAGGAATGTATATCCCATACGTCACTAGCTCATGGACTCTTGCTAATTACATGAAAGAAATAGTTATTTCAAGGTTAACCAAGTATAAATAATAAATCCTTCATAAATTTGCTTTTGTATAAATATATTTTTGCTTGTAGGAGTATTGCAAATGTAAAGACATTAATCATGTTCATTGTTAATTACTGTGTGAGAGGACAAACAGAATATAACTAAACCTTTCTGTGTTGGTAGACAAGCCCTTTTATAGTCTAGTAACATTCTTTTAACTCCTATGGTATTCGAGTTCTCAAAGGTTGCGGATTGAAAATAAGGTTTGCTGCGTCAATCGAGACGCAAACATATTAGTTGAATGTTTCATAAATTTTAATTTGGTCCAAAAGAGTCGTATTTAAAGGCGATTTCCAGTTGTACGCTCAAATAATGTGAGCATTGATTTGCATCAAACTAATCTCTACAAAGCGTATATTACAGCAAATTGGCCAAGATTTTACTATGTTGAAGCATTAACAACTTTGGCGTATCAGTTTTGCGCTTAATGTGATGCGGAATTACAGCATATTCACAGTTGAAGCTTTGATAAATTGACCCCCTAGTGTAAATGACTTAAATGTTATATTTGTGTATGTGTGGGATGACCAGTGCATACATTTTCATGTGGGCATATCTAAAGTGAGATGTACAAAAAATGTAAATCAATGCAGCACCATACTATTTCTTCCATATTTATGTCACTGGAATTTCTGCTTGCTCCACACTAATGTCAAAAAATTAAAGAGGATTTATTTATTGAAAACTACAATAGTAAAATATCTTAGAAATATGTAGTGCTGTCACTCTTCTGTTTTTGCAACTCATTCCCTAGTCATGGCAAAATGTTTTTCAGGAACAACTGATGTAAAAAAAAAAAATACCCCTGTTTTATTTTTATGAATTCATCTTAATCCTACATTCTTCCCTGGAAGAAAAACAGTGTGTTCCTGCTGCTGCCATACAGAAATATTGTGATCCTTCTAAAATTCTGTTCAGAGATTTATACAAACCATCAAATAAATATATGTAGGTTATGTGAGGGAAGATGTATTTATTTTAAATTGTTGCATATATTTGTGTGTGTGTGTGGGAGGGGGTTATAAGATGTTTATGTTTAAGGTGGATTAAATATATTTATTTAAAATTTGCTTCTTTATTAGTTTGAAAATAAATTATAAGAACATAAAAGATTAGTGTTTGTTATTTTATTTCCATGGGGTTTTGCTGTTTTACCCCTCCCCATAATGTCAAAGGATATATCAAATAGTGAACATTAAAAGATATAAAACATATACAGTATGGAACCTGCATCTATTGGTTCATAAGTTCTGTCCTTGCAGATACAGTATTTACTTTTTACACACCACTCGTTACATACTGCCATTCACAGAATTATTATTTTGAGGACTAATAAAACTTAAGTTTAATATCAGTTTATACAGAGTTTAGAAGCACCTGTGAAATATGTGACTCTGGGCAATTTAGCTCTAAATTTGACCTTGGAGATGATTTAAAGGAAACTGTGTTGGAATTACAACTTGAGAATATTTCCCTTAGAGCATTTTTTTTTTCTTTTCGTGCAAGTAGATACTATCACCACTTATTGTGCCAACTACCTGCAGTTAATCGTTGCATTGTTTGTTTCTAAACATACCCTCTGTTATTAGGAGGTGAAAGACTATATTTAAGGTGTTCAATTTAATATGTTCTACAGCAAAAAAAAACAATTGTATTCCCGGAACACAGTACTAACTGAAGTTTATAAAGGTATCTTTTATAGATACCAATATTAACTTTGCCAGAAGGTGAGAACAGCACATAAACGTGCTATTTTGCTTGTCTTTTCTATCAGTACTTCTAAAAACAAGTAAAATATCTCTATCAGTACTTCTTAAAACAAGTAAAATATCTCTCAGAATGTTGTGTCCTACATTAAAAAAAACTTATTTTTATTATTGTTACTCATATCTATTCCCTGACAATTTCTATAAAAAGATTTATTTTTAATCCTTTGAATTTTTGCAAACATCCCTTGAGACATTTATTTCAAGGTAATGAGCCAATGGTTTTGTTTGCAAGGTGTCAAGACAATGAATTCTGCCTGGATCTAAATTACTCTGATCTTAAACAGTATTGAAACCTTCTTTTATACTAAATCTTTTCAATTAACTACTGCAGACATTTACTGAATGATTAGCTTCGCTGCCCTTAAAGGGGAAAAAATAACACTTTAGTACAACAGACACGCAGCAGTTCAATCCCAATCAATACAGTATTTGTTAAGTATAAAACAGAACAATTCAACAAAAAGGTAAAGATATTTCAGGTCTTAGCAAACTTTAAAAATTAAAATATTTTAATAAATTACATAATACAAACATATCAGACCAGCTTAATATTGTATGTATCCGAGTCAATGTATTATTATTTTTAACTAGTTTCAACTTAAAATGTCTAACAGCAAATTTCTACTCATGAATATTGGGAGACAACAATAAATGATAATGAATGCCTAATACTATGAGGCAGATACTGGCACATTTACAAATCAAAACAATGGAAAATATCTTGATAGAGCTCTGATTTTGTGTATTTCTTTCTAATTTACTAGAAATTCAAAATATTTGTCATTGGTCCACTGATCAAAATCTCCAATATGTGCTTTTATGTGAAAATAATAATTCCCAAAAGATCTTTTCCATACCAGATCATCACAACTTCAAATTAATTCATAATTTTCTTAAAAATATTTTTATTGAGGTTGTAAAGAAACAAGACAGGCAAATAATATCACAGTTCAGAGTACAAAAGGAAATCACAACAGAATATACGTATTAAATAGAGTAAAAATACAAATAATCGGTCAGTTATACAAATAAAAGTAAACCTCAGGTTTTCAATTAAGGAATATCCCCTTAAAATATGATGTAAAGTCAGACAAAATGATTTCCCACAATGATAAATAGAGGTCTCTCGTGGACCCCCTAAAGGAGAGTTTAAGTCAGAATGGGGAATTTTTAAGCAAAAAAAATAGCAAAATTGTCCACATTTGGACCCCAAATGGAAACTACTAGCTTGTGAAACATATTCTCTTCAACTATATAATTATAATTGTATGTATTCAGCTTGTCAGGCTAACTTTAGGATACTAACTTAAATGGAAGGATTTGTGAGTTAAGGAGATATTCAAAAATAATCCAATAGACAAATGAAATGGCTGATGACAGAAAACAGTGATGTTATAATGTGCCATATGAAGAAGAAATATCTAGGTAATACTGTAATACTCAGTAGATACCTTATATCTTAATAATTTCAGAGCTATCAATATAATGCTATCAAGAGTAGGGTGGTGAAAAACTGCCAGGTTATTTGATCTGTATGAATCTATTCTATTGGTTCACTATGAGCAGCAGTGAATGTCACACTGTATAGATATATGGACAGGAGATTAAGTGAAGAGCAAGTCTCAGCACCTGACTAAACTTTTTGTATAGGATAAAGCATACCCTATTCACATTTAAGATGGTGAAAGCAATAACATAAATAACAGATTATAATGTATGTAGTACATATAACCTTTAACGTAAGGTTGATAGCAGTAGATGAAAAGGCTATGGGAAAGGAGCAGACTAGATTCTTTAGTCCCATATTAACATGAAGGGTCTGCATATTCATGGTTATACAGATACAGATATTATATCTTAATAGTTTCAGAGCTAACAATAACATTTTATCAAGAGTAGGGTGGTGTAAAACTGCTGGGTTATTTGCTCTGTATAAATCTATTCTGTTAGTCCACTATGAGCAGCAGTAAATGTCACACTGTATAGATATATGGACAGGAGATTAAGTGAAGAGCAAGTCTCAGCACCTGACTAAACTTTTTGTATAAGATAAAACATGCCCTATTCACATTTAAGCTGGTGAAGATAATTTCTACTCCTCATTCCTCATCATTTTCTGTAAGATATCACCCTACAAGGCGATCTACTTCATCAAGGAGTAACGCTTAACTTAAAGGGACAGTCTACACCAGAATTTGTATTGTTTTAAAAGATAGATAATCCCTTTATTACCCATTCCCCAGTTTTGCATAACCAACACAGTTTTATTAATATACTTTTAACCTCTGTGATTATCTTGTATCTAAGCCTCTGCAAACTGCCCCTTTATTTCAGTTCTTTTGACAGACTTGCAGTTTAGCCAATCAGTGCCTGCTCCCAGATAACTTCACGTGCACAAGCACAGTGTTATCTATATGAAATACATGAACTAACACCCTCTAGTGGTGAAAAACTGTTAAAATGCATTCTGAAAAGAGGTGGCCTTCAAGGTCTTAGAAATTAGCATATGAACCTCCTAGGTTAAGCATTTAACTAAGAATACCAAAAGAACAAAGCAAAATTGGTGATAAAAGTAAATTGGAAAATTGTTTAAAATGACATGCCCTATCTAAATCATGAAAGTTTATTTTGGCCTAGACTGTCCCTTTAATAATTCTAGAAATCGAGGTATCATATTTTTTTATGCACTTTAAGATACACATGGATGCTAGTAATCAGAAAGTTCTTAGTCGGGGAACAGAAAGAGGCGCCACATAGCGTAATATTGACAAAACTAGCCAATGCAAACAACAGTGTAACAGATGAGCCCTTCAGGGTGGCTACTCACAAGCGTGGCAGCACAACTGGAGTGCCTGACAGAGCGGTACGGGACCAACAGAGTTGCCCATAAGACTCACACAGGATGCCGGAGTTTTGTGCATCAGGTAGCGTAGCGGGTCACACCAATCACAGAGGCAGACACCCAGGAAGACGTCAGTGGATATTGGGATTCAAATGACCAGATAGCAGTCATCCAGTAGGAGTAGAAATGAAGATCTGAGCAAGTAGAGTATAAAACTGTGTAGACTTTATTGTAAACAACACTAGCACAGCAACGCGTTTCTCAGCAACACATGCCATTTTATCAGGCTGTATGGAAAGAAACAACTACTTGCTCTATAAATCAAAAAAAGCTGACCAATCAGAGGCAAATAACAGACCACACCTTCCTACGTCAAGGTAATCAGATATACCTCTATAGGATAAAGACAGCAATAGTCAGGATGGGGTTCGGCAGTGGCTTTGATAAGGGAGCAGTATACATATAGTTCAAATATACTCTGACAATAGTTAAAATAAACTCTAAAACAGCAGATACATAATAAAAACTACCTAAGATTGTAATAATAGAATATTCATAAATACATTCAATGTCAGTCATACAATAAAAAAACACATTGTGTATGATATAATACAGTTAAAAATTGGAGATAATGAATTAAATATACCAATCACATCCTCCATGGACTATAGACTAGTAGTAGATAACCTATCTTATTGAAATAAAAGGAATGGAACGGGTAAGACACGCCAGACAGAACACATATGACGTGTTCATATTAAACTGTGACATCCTTACATACTATAACGATCAGACTAGATGGGAAGGATGTAAAAATAAATAGCCCAAATCCTAAAACTAAATAAGAGAACTAAATATACGTTGTCCTTATCCAGTGAAGGAAAATACAACTTATCCACTACTATATCCCTACTATGAGTGCTCAGCTATGGAGTATGTGAGGCCCCCCAAAAAAGGGAAGGATCACATTGCAGAGAAGCAGTAACAGATCTATAGATATAAGAGATGGCCATTGATAGTATGGGGACTACTGCATATCATCAGTGGATGGCATAAGAAAATAGTATTAATAATATCATAAGGATATTTAGGATGACAAAATATTCATATATATATTATGGTGAATATATGAATAGGGCTATGTGTGATAGAAAATATCAGGTGGTCAGCAATTGGTGATATGGTTAATAATAGGAGTCAATGAGAGACCCATATGGATCCAAGAGTGCCAATCACAATCAATTATTGAAAGGCTGCCAGGTCGATATTAAGATTGAGACCTGCCGGATGCCTACTCTTTAACACATGGATCCAGTAGGTCTTCCCTCTGTCTCAACCTAAAAAAACGATTATAAAGATGTGATTTTGGGATAAATTCTATAGGTATAATAGAAAAACAATTACTGTTACCTTTGTGTTTGAGATTACAGACATTGTTCCATCACAAGTTCCATCATATTTTTTTAACTCACATCATCCATCATATTTGTCTTCACATTTATCACATTCTAACTATTTTTTCACTAAGTTAAGCACATAGTTGAAGGAGTCAATAAAAGTTGCTCTACGCAAAATTTACACTTAGGTGCAGGATCTCACTAAACATCATTAAGAGGATTAACTGCATATTCACCAGGCCATCAGGCCATTATCAACATATCTGGAAACTTAAGCTAATTGTTTAAGTATTTAATTATATTGCATTTTATTGCATTTTTGTGTATTTTTGTATTTTTTATGTTTAATAAGTACATGGATCCATGTTTCTTATCTGAAGACTTTTATAATAAGCTTGATTAAATGTATTAATGTAATGTATTAATAATCCAATATTTTATATTTATATATTTTATACATTTCATCAGACCCAGCCTCCGTCAGGTTAGGTGCTTTGGCATTTTTCCCCATATCTAAGTTTCCTAAGTTGATCGCTAGGTGTCAACTATCAAAGCCTAAGGGTCCCCCCACAGCAGGCGCTAGGTGTATATCACTGCATATTAGTTTTTAGAAGCATAAGCTTTACTTTAATGGGTCCATTTATCATTGTGCGGATGGACATGATCCGCTATAGCGAACCATGTCCGCCGCACATCAATAAATGCTGAAAGCATATGCTGTCGGCATTTATCATTGCACCAGCAGTTCTTGTGAACTGCTGGTGCAATGCCGTCCCCTGCAGATTTGCTGCCAATCGGCCGCTAGCAGAGAGTGTCAATCAGCCCGATCGTACATGATTGGGCGGATTGCCATACGCTGCCTCAGAGGTGGCGTATGAGTTAAGGAGCAGCAGTCTTAAGACTGCGGCTTCTTAACTCCTGTTTCCGGCGAGCCTGAAGGCTCGTGCGGAAACAAGGGGAACAGGGGCCATTCATCCCTTGTTAAATAGACCCCTAATACTCAAGCAGTGCTGAACTGTTCAGGTGTTTGTTAAATAGCATAGCTAGAGGTAAGTACACTCCTACTGATCTCTTAAGGTACAGGTAAATCATGACAGCAGCATTGTTCAAAATACAAACGATCAAGTTGACTGCTTGACATATTGGGAACCTTGTGGATTGACAATCGCTACACGTCAATTCAGAGATTAATGAAATTGAACCTTAGAGATTAAGGGCCTGATAATCTAAAGGTCTCTGGGCTGGCGAGATAATAAAAGAATGCTCACCAGTACTTCTTTTTCCATGGTGGAATGATTTAAAGCCAGTTTTTACCCCAAAAACAAGATGTTGCTAAGGGCTGTATAATGAATTTCCGTATGAGGAGGAGATGCATACATAGCAATAGTGCACAATAAAATGTGTATTTTAAAAGTCTTGCAAAATGAATAATTTATCCATTTACACAAAAACATGCAGGAAAAAAATTGTATTGTTAAAATGCATAAAAAATCATAACAAAATTCTTCACCAAAAATTGTATTTTATCAAAAACTTAAAATCTGTATGTAAATTACACAGGAATAAATCATATTAAATATGCACAGCGTAATGTAAGTACACTGGATGAAATGCGTATTTCTAAGTACAAAATTAAAAATGTAATTAAAAAAGTAATAAAAAGAGTAATTCTGTAAAGATTTTTATACTACAGATCTCAATGTTTTTTCTAGCAAACTAAAATGTAGCAAACTTTTCTCAAAACACTTAGAATACTTATAATCCTAATTAAAAAACAAGAAAGAAGAGACACCACTCAGAACACCTCATGCACGTGTAATCAAGGAAACCAGTGAAAGGAAGAAAACCCACTAGTGCAGTGATAGCGTGGTGCCAGCCGGAAGCAGAGGACAAGCCGCAAGAATATTCAAACATAGAAAAAAAGGCTGCAGCAGCACAACAGTTAAAAACTGCACTTTATTGAAAAAAACATTAAAACATGCACCAAGGAGATGGCGAATGTACGCGTTTCGCACCGCAGCACGGCGCAGCACGCAGCATAGATAAAGTAATGAAATAAAACATCACAATTTAAAGGGATATCCCTCTGATTATTCTCCAAAACATACAGGTCTTCATTTAACTTATATCACTTACTAAATCATATTGAATAGCATCGTTGAGGGAAACTAAATCACAGATGAAATAAAAATATAATGTGCCAAAAGCCACAAATTTGACTCTCTCAATACAATGATACATTTTACATAGACATTTTCATTCACTATGAAATTCTTTCTAACAATAAAAAAATATTATCTAACTTTGACTATAACAGAAGACCATTTTTATATAATTAAATTCCATCATTGGTAATTAAATTCCTTCTTAACTTACTTCTAAAAATCAATATGTTTTTAGAATATCATGGATGTCTAACTAATAAGGACCAAATTTAATAGAATATTACATGAATTGAAATAATTGTGCACAACAATGGACCGTCATACAATTAATCTACAAATTAACACATGTCCCATTCCTGGTTAATGCACTGGGGAACCATAGTTCTTCGTTTGTATATCCAGAATAACTATTTTCTATTCAAAATTTTAAACTTATCTCCACCTCTAGGGGGAATCTAAACCAGATCAATCAAATTAATTTTAAACTTACGTACGTTTGTAAAGTGAACATTGTTAAAATGTTTAGCAACAGCTGAATTCTTATTAAAAATGTTTCAATCCCTAAGATATTGTCTAGTATGAGATCTTAAGGCTCTAGGTGATTGCCCCACATACTGGGCCCCAGAAAGGTTGTAGTCCAAAAGATAGACTATAAATTCTGTCAAACATGTAGCATGAAAATTAATTTTGAAAGATTTTTTGCTTACATAACTTTGAAAACTATCTGCAAAATGCATGACATCACAGGTTATACAGTTAGAAAGATGCCAAAAATTACCAACTCTTAAGACACAGTTGGACTTGTTCTCAGTAATAGAACAAATTTGACTAATAATTTAGATGCCAGCATTGGCGGTTTCTTGGAAACAAATTTGCATTTGCCAACAAACAGAGCCAAAGCTGTGTTACCTTTAAGAATGTCCAAGTCCCTCTTAAAGGGACATTCCAGTCAAAATTTAAATGCACATAGATTTATTACATCTTTGAATAGAAACATATTTACAATATACATGTATTGGCAAAAATGCTTCTAGTAAAATGTATCACTGTTTTAGTATTAACATATATAATAATGCAGCTGCTCATATAATAAGTGGGGCTTGTACCATGTCAGCAATTAACAAATTGAGTAATTGCCAGATAGTGCAAGCACCTTAGGCTCTCTGAGCAAGTGCTGTGTTTAAAATGCTGGTACACGGTGCATACTTAAATACACTTTTGAAACAGTTATATATTTTATTAGAAACATTTTTGATAATGCATGTATATTATAAAATTGCTTCTGTTCAATACCGAAATGCACCCATGTGGTTTCCAATTTTGGCTGGAATATCCCTTTAAGTATCTTACAAATTCTATCAAAATGTAGTGAATATTCAGTGGTAAACACAATAGAATCATTGGTAAACGTTTTACGCTTTATCAAACCTCTTCTCTGGTTCCCAATTCTTAATCTCTTCAAACATAATTACTAAAGATTGACTGTCATAACCTCTGGCACTTAACCTACGAATCAAATCTCTACCCTCCTGCACATAACTCTGTATGGTACTAGCTTTGCATCTAATAAACACATGCATATAAAAAAATATAGGCGATTATAAGATGCTATACACAGAAAGCAATGAAATGTAATTTATATTGGCTGCAGAATTTAAATTTTTAAAATGCGCCCCTTCTCGCTGCTAAAGTCGCTCTACAGAGCGAAGTGTCCCTTTCCAGTGAGCTCCATTACTTTCAATAGGAGACATCTCGCCACTCGCAGGGACTTTCCATTTTTTACGATAATTCGACCAGGGCAGCTCCTGCGAGGGTTGGCGAGAAAAACCATGGCTGATCTGATAAAGTTTAGGTCATTGGGCCCTACGATTTATTCATGATGAGACGAGCAGCATTTTGAGAAGCTTGACTGCGTAATAACTTTTGAAAGCGAAAAATGTATAATGATGCAGAGATTAGACGAAGTTGAAGCTTTGATAAATGGAGCCCATTGTTCACTTTTAAATTAGAAATTATTCACTGCTTGCAAATGTTTTAAAAGCATTAAACAGTTTTTTGCAGGAATGGGACACACTGCCCTTGAAAAGCCGTTTTGAATGTTGTTGATGTTACATTCTTTGCTGTGGCCAATTACAGATAGATTTCCACAATCCGCTGCACATATCGGCCAAGCATTGTACAACATGTATTACGCAGAATGCACTTCAGCCTCTGTGGGTAGACAGGAAACATTACAGGTTTAAGACTTAAAACTGAAAAAGCAGAAAAAATAAATAAATGCACACTGCAATTCATTTTACTAATGCATAGGTAGACATTTTAAAGGGGATAATATTATGAATTTTCTGTTTTTCTATAAAGGGACGTGAAACCCAAAAATACTCTTTCATGATCATCATTTTTATTATTACATTTGCTTCATTTTATTGGTATCCTTTGCTGAAGGAGCCGTAATGCACTACAGGGAGCTAGCTGAGCACATTGGATGAACCAATGAAAAGAGACATATGCGCAGCTAGATCCCAGTAGTGATTTCTGCTGCTCTCAAGGTTACCTAAATAAAAGTAAGGGAATGAAGCAAATTGGATAACAGAAATAAATTGGAAAATTATTTAAAATTGCATGCTCTATTGTAGTCATGAACGTTTAATTTTGATTTTACTGTCCCTTAAAACCTTTGGCTGCTAAGCCATTTCCCACCTGGGTGCTAAGCTGGATTTGAGCTTTTTTTTTTCAACTTTTTTTAAAAAAAATTTGTTTTAACTTTTTTACCAGATCCCCAAGGTTAGGCGATTAACTTTCCAATGGTGGGTCTTGGGGGTCTGTAGCTGCTTAGATGCCTGAGATACAGGATTCTAAGTAGTATGCCCCCATTTCCCTTCATTGTCCATTGTTAATTTTAAATAAAGTTGCGCAGTGATGTCACCGCGCGAATCGTGAAGCCCCGGCAATGCCTCTCACTATTGAGGACAGATCGCATACAAAGGGTTAAAAGCTGTTTCAATTTATTTTATAATTAACATGAAATGTATGTTTGTGCATAACAAAGCTCAAAGGACAAACTGCTCACTGATTGATAAGGAAATTCTCACTGCTCTGTTTCACTAGCATAAAACAATATTTTCTTTTAATTACAGGGATATTTTTTTTTTTTTAAACAAAGAAAAACTGTATGAACATATAAAATACCTTTATTAGACACAACATAAAAAAAATTAAAATTAATGGGGGAAACCAGACGTGGACTCCTTGCCCAGTGTGCTTAGAGGAATGTGGCTGCACCTCACTGACGAGGCCCATAGGAGGCCGAAACGATCGTCTGGGGTTGTCATGTTCCTTGTTCAGAGGAGAATTGCCTGGTATTTTGGGGCTGGACTGACCTTACTTGGCGGGATCAGACTGATATACTTCAGGAAAGTTTTCTTCTGTGAAAAGCACACTGGTCTAAAATAGGCTGCCTCCGGGTGGTAAATCGCCATAGAACAAGCCACTGAGCTGTTGTTCATTCCTGGTAGAGCGCTTCTCTCTTTGTATGCAAATTATTATGACCCTGGGGAAGTCTCCCTATGGGTAATGGGGGAAACCAGACGTGGACTCCTTGCCCAGTGTGCTTAGAGGAATGTGGCTGCACCTCACTGACGTGGCCCAAAGGAGGACGAAACGATCGTCTGGGGTTGTCATGTTCCTTGTTCAGAGGAGAATTGCCTGGTATTTCGGGGCTGGACTGACCTTACTTGGCGGGATCAGACTGATATACTTCAGGAAAGTTTTCTTCTGTGAATAGCACACTGGTCTAAAAGAGGCTGCCTCCGGGTGGTAAATCGCCATAGAACAAGCCACTGAGCTGTAGTTCATTCCTGGTAGAGTGCTTCTCTCTTTGTATGCAAATTATTATGACCCTGGGGAAGTCTCCCTATGGGTAATGGGGGAAACCAGACGTGGACTCCTTGCCCAGTGTGCTTAGAGGAATGTGGCTGCACCTCACTGACGAGGCCCATAGGAGGCCGAAACGATCGTCTGGGGTTGTCATGTTCCTTGTTCAGAGGAGAATTGCCTGGTATTTCGGGGCTGGACTGACCTTACTTGGCGGGATCAGACTGATATACTTCAGGAAAGTTTTCTTCTGTGAAAAGCATACTGGTCTAAAAGAGGCTGCCTCCGGGTGGTAAATCGCCATAGAACAAGCCACTGAGCTGTTGTTCGTTTCTGGTAGAGCGCTTCTCTCTTTGTATGCAAATTATTATGACCCTGGGGAAGTCTCCCTATGGGTAATGGGGGAAAACCAGACGTGGACTCCTTGCCCAGTGTGCTTAGAGGAATGTGGCTGCACCTCACTGACGAGGCCCATAGGAGGCCGAAACGATCATCTGGGGTTGTCATGTTCCTTGTTCAGAGGAGAATTGCCTGGTATTTCGGGGCTGGACTGACCTTACTTGGCGGGATCAGACTGATATACTTCAGGAAAGTTTTCTTCTGTGAAAAGCACACTGGTCTAAAAGAGGCTGCCTCCGGGTGGTAAATCGCCATAGAACAAGCCACTGAGCTGTTGTTCGTTCCTGGTAGAGCGCTTCTCTCTTTGTATGCAAATTATTATGACCCTGGGGAAGTCTCCCTATGGGTAATGGGGGAAACCAGACGTGGACTCCTTGCCCAGTGTGCTTAGAGGAATGTGGCTGCACCTCACTGACGAGGCCCATAGGAGGCCGAAACGATCGTCTGGGGTTGTCATGTTCCTTGTTCAGAGGAGAATTGCCTGGTATTTCGGGGCTGGACTGACCTTACTTGGCGGGATCAGACTGATATACTTCAGGAAAGTTTTCTTCTGTGAAAAGCACACTGGTCTAAAAGAGGCTGCCTCCGGGTGGTAAATCGCCATAGAACAAGCCACTGAGCTGTTGTTCGTTCCTGGTAGAGCGCTTCTCTCTTTGTATGCAAATTATTATGACCCTGGGGAAGTCTCCCTATGGGTAATGGGGGAAACCAGACGTGGACTCCTTGCCCAGTTTTCTTCTGTGAAAAGCACACTGGTCTAAAAGAGGCTGCCTCCGGGTGGTAAATCGCCATAGAACAAGCCACTGAGCTGTTGTTCGTTCCTGGTAGAGCGCTTCTCTCTTTGTATATAAAAAAAATAATCTTTAATAAGGAGAGAACTAGAGTAGGTAAAGGCTAATTGATTCCACAAATTATCTGCTTTCCACATAGATTATAAATAAATCTAGAGAATACACTTAGTGCCCTTAACAGAAATTAATTAATTAAGATTTTCCAATACAGGGAGTGCAGAATTATTAGGCAAATGAGTATTTTGACCACATCATCCTCTTTATGCATGTTGTCTTACTCCAAGCTGTATAGGCTCGAAAGCCTACTACCAATTAAGCATATTAGGTGATGTGCATCTCTGTAATGAGAAGGGGTGTGGTCTAATGACATCAACACCCTATATCAGGTGTGCATAATTATTAGGCAACTTCCTTTCCTTTGGCAAAAGAAGGACTTGACAGGCTCAGAAAAGTCAAAAATAGTGAGATATCTTGCAGAGGGATGCAGCACTCTTAAAATTGCAAAGCTTCTGAAGCGTGATCATCGAACAATCAAGCGTTTCATTCAAAATAGTCAACAGGGTCGCAAGAAGCGTGTGGAAAAACCAAGGCGCAAAATAACTGCCCATGAACTGAGAAAAGTCAAGCGTGCAGCTGCCAAGATGCCACTTGCCACCAGTTTGGCCATATTTCAGAGCTGCAACATCACTGGAGTGCCCAAAAGCACAAGGTGTGCAATACTCAGAGACATGGCAAAGGTAAGAAAGGCTGAAAGATGACCACCACTGAACAAGACACACAAGCTGAAACGTCAAGACTGGGCCAAGAAATATCTCAAGACTGATTTTTCTAAGGTTTTATGGACTGATGAAATGAGAGTGAGTCTTGATGGGCCAGATGGATGGGCCCGTGGCTGGATTGGTAAAGGGCAGAGAGCTCCAGTCCGACTCAGATGCCAGCAAGGTGGAGGTGGAGTACTGGTTTGGGCTGGTATCATCAAAGATGAGCTTGTGGGGCCTTTTCGGGTTGAGGATGGAGTCAAGCTCAACTCCCAGTCCTACTGCCAGTTTCTGGAAGACACCTTCTTCAAGCAGTGGTACAGGAAGAAGTCTGCATCCTTCAAGAAAAACATGATTTTCATGCAGGACAATGCTCCATCACACGCATCCAAGTACTCCACAGCGTGGCAGGCAAGAAAGGGTATAAAAGAAGAGAATCTAATGACATGGCCTCCTTGTTCACCTGATCTGAACCCCATTGAGAACCTGTGGTCCATCATCAAATGTGAGATTTACAAGGAGGGAAAACAGTACACCTCTCTGAACTGTGGTTGATGCTGCACGCAATGTTGATGGTGAACAGATCAAAACACTGACAGAATCCATGGATGGCAGGCTTTTGAGTGTTTTTGCAAAGAAAGGTGGCTATATTGGTCACTGATTTGTTTTTGTTTTGTTTTTGAATGTCAGAAATGTATATTTGTGAATGTTGAGATGTTATATTGGTTTAACTGGTAAAAATAAATAATTGAAATGGGTATATATTTGTTTTTTGTTAAGTTGCCTAATAATTATGCACAGTAATAGTCACCTGCACACACAGATATCCCCCTAAAATAGCTATAACTAAAAACAAACTAAAAACTACTTCCAAAACTATTCAGCTTTGATATTAATGAGTTTCTTGGGTTCATTGAGAACATGGTTGTTGTTCAATAATAAAATTAATCCTCAAAAATACAACTTACCTAATAATTCTGCACTCCCTGTACGTATTTCCATTTAAACTATTTATGGTTTACATGACCCCAGAAACAATTTCCACTGCATAGCAACACAAAAATTACAAAAATTCATAATGTTTCTTATATGCAGTAAAAATGTATTGCTCCAGTTAAGAATTTAATTTTCACACAGAATCATAATAAAATAGACAAAAAATAGAGAAGAAGAATGCATCACTTTCTATTCTGTAGGCCACATGATAAAAATAAAAAAATCAATCCCTATTCTATAACATATGTTCAATTTAGAATAATTAAATAATTATTTCAATAATGTGGCTAATTTTATTTTCTAAACACATTTTTAAAAATTGCTTATACAGTTTAAATAAAATAAAATGCAGCTAGGGTATTATTTTAAAACTGTTGATTGGATATAACAATAATGCAATTACATTTTTTCCAGATTGTATCACTCTTGATAAATTGTTAGTTATTCATATTCATCACAGAATTATTCATACATTTACATCAGCAAAGACATTAAATTGATACAATTATTACTTTTATGATTTGTGAAGAACACAACAGACACTGGTCTTTATCCAAAATAATTCAATCAAAAATGTTCCCGACATCTGTAGGCTGGTGGCTTTGTGATAAAATTCTTTTTACACAGATGTTTTAAGCTATTAAATAAATCGGAACCTTTGGCAAAAATCACCACTAGAAAAAACACTATTATCAGTACTCATATGGAAAGCAGTTCATTAAACGTATTGTGTAAGGGAAACCGCATTACTGGTATTTTGACAGAACTCAATTTCAAATCATTGTAAAGATAATTAAAGATGTGAAATTCACACAAGAGCACACATAAGAGAATATTCCCTGGATACAGTGATGCTGACTATGTTATTAGACATGATTTCTGCTTTCAATATTGTTTTTGTGATTTCAAATATAAATGAAATAAAATATGTTACAGCAGTTAACAGCGCTGTGAAAGATGTTTTTGTGATTTCAAATATAAATGAAATAAAATATGTTACAGCAGTTAACAGCGCTGTGAAAGATTTAAGGGACATGAAAATCCAAATTAAATGTTCAAGACTCAGATAGCTTGAACAATTAAAACAAATAACTTTCTTTTGTTATTCTTTTTTGAAAACTTAGCTTTCTAGGACAGCATAATGAGGTAGGATGAGGAGCATGAACTAACAAGTAGATGGACAAACTAGATAATTATTTATAATGCAACATATCTGTAAAAACAATCACTAGAAAATATCGCCTAAACATTTGTATACAAAAAAGGAAGATATTTTACTTAATTTTGTAGGGAACTTTAAGCAACCAATCGGGATGTTTGTCCCTAAACTTGCATGGGTGCATGCATCAGGCACGTGTAGCACAGCCCACTATTTTCCTCCTCAGTTTAAGGAAGTTTATTACGCAGATGACAGTAAAAAGTTTAGCTCTGGCTCATAAAACACTCTGGAGATCTGAAGAAATTTTGAAGTAAAATAGCTTCCTTCTTTACATAAAGATGTCAATATTTTCTTGTCAGCTCCTTACAACTGTGCTGTATCACTTTAACCCCTTAAGTACCAGTAACATACCCTGTACATCGCTGGTCTTTCTATGGGGATTGCAATTTTAATAGCACTGTCTCATCACACTATTTCCGGTGGCCAGCTGGAGGGAGGGTATAAAAGTGTGGTCCAAAGAAAACCCCTTAAGAATAAGAATAGGAACATTGTGGTGGTTATTGTGTTAGAGTACTGGTTTTCAAACCTGCCCTCAGGCTCCCTAATAGACCAGAATCTGAGGACATCTGAACTGGAGCGCAGGTGAAATAATCCGCTTATTAATAAACATGATTATTTTACCTGCTCTCGCCCAAGGTAATCCTGAAAATCTGGCCTGTTAGGGGGGCATGAAAACAGGCTTGGAAACCAGTGCTTTAAAGTGATTTAGCATATAGGTATTATATCCGTTCAAATGTCTGGGACAAACTAATTACAAACTGTCTTCCACAAATAAAGCACAACTTTGCCCCTCAACAGATTTTATTGATTTGAACAGATTTTATTGATTTGAACAGATTTTATTGATTTGAACAGATTTTATTGATTTGAACAGATTTTATTGATTTTAACAATTGTACATTTTAATGCCCTTAATATTCTTAATAGAATATATTTATTTATATTTAAAGTGAATGTAAATTTTGATGCTAAAGTGCCCGGTTCGATTAAATACAGGGGCACTTTAATTCAACAAAATTTACATTTCACAAAAAAAACTTACCTTTTAATCTTGACAGACGCCCCAGCTTCCACCGGTCGTCGCAATCCATTTCTGACGTCTGAAATGATGGATAGGTCATCCTCCAATCACGGCATCCCCCCTGGGGAATCAGTGTCTGATTCGACGCCGTGATTAGAGGAAGCCAGATTCCTCATTTGAGACCCAGGAAGAGGTTTTGCGATGGGCGGAGGAAGCTGGAGCGGCTGTCAACACAAGTGAAATGTAAACTTTTATGAATTAAAGTGCCCCTGTTTTTAATCAAATTTTTTAAAACTGGGCACTTTAGCATCAAAATTTACGTTCACTTTAACTATTTATTTTCTTCATGTTGAATTATTGCATTACTGAAAGATACTGATCAAGTTAACCTACACAAAAAACTTATGTTTCCTATACATAAAAAGCTGTGCTGTTTTAATGGTGCATGTTTTCATGAAAATATAAAACCATTCTAAAATTACCTTGCTCTTTTTCAGTTCCATATTACTGTATACACTATGCCTATGGGTATAAACTTTTCTTAAAGGGCCATAATACCCAAATGTTTAAACACTTGAAAGTGATGCAGCAAAACTGTTAAAAGCTGACTAGAAAATATCACCTGAACATCTCTATGTAAAAAGGAAAGATATTTTACCTCAAAAGATTCTCAGTAGCCACATCCCATTGTAAAGGAATTCAAAGCAGCAAATCAGTATGTCTGTCCCGGGACAGCTAAGGGAGTGAGCTTACGTTCACACTAATCTTATTCCCCTATTCAGTGTAAGGAAGTTTACAATAAAATCTCATGAGAATTAAGTGAAATCTCATGAGATCACAGTAAAAGAGTTCATGACCTCAGCACTGTTGATGTTGATTGGCTGCAGTTCATTTATACTGCATCAGTTTGAAGTAATTTAGCCTATGAGTATTATGTACAGAGAAAAATGCCGAAATGGAGCAGTGCAAAGATAATCTTCCATCAGAGAGAGCCACACACAGCATTGCTTCAGCGTGTCTTCGGCGAGTACACACTAGCTCCCCCTCCTACCGTGTGACATCACAATCCAGGAGCCAAACAGACGGTGTCTCCACCTCGGGCACCCAAAGCAAACAGCCAAAGTAGAAACAAGATGTGAGGCTGCACCGGATAAAATGACAAGGTAATCCAACGATGATGAAAATGAATAATATTTATTGGGATAAGCATTAAAAACAAATTACTGACATAGAAAAAAAAAACCTAAACAAAGGGGAACTGATCACTCCAGTGACGGAGAGATCAGAAGGGCAGCAAGACAGGAAACTGCATACGCGTTTCGTGCGGGGCTACCGCACTTGATCACTGCATCTGCACGTCTTGCTGCCCTTCTGATCTCTCCGTCACTGGAGTGATCAGTTCCCCTTTGTTTAGGTTTTTTTTCTATGTCAGTAATTTGTTTTTAATGCTTATCCCAATAAATATTATTCGTTTTCATCATCGTTGGATTACCTTGTCATTTTATCCGGTGCAGCCTCACATCTTGTTTCTACTTTGGCTATGAGTATTATGATCCCTTTAAGTACCTGTACATACAAACATAAATATTAAAGATTTAAACACTATTATATGATTTTTTTTTAATCTGGGTTGTAAATCAGAAGAAAACTCTAGGAGACAGTAATATTTATCATTATTCTGTGGGTTTTAATATCTACTTTTACTCAATAGAGAAGCATCACATATTTTGGAATATTAAAATGGCATAGTAATCATTGCTGCTTACAGAGAAAATAAACACATATATAGAGAATGTTACTGTTGTGCTACTTAGAAAGAATAATGTACGCTTCTGATTTGCGTTTGACTTGATTTGATATACTGAATATCTGGCTCTTTTGAAAGTGCCAAGTTTCGTTTTGCACAGTTAATATTTTGTAAAAGTTACCACTGTATAGGCTTTTTCTTTGACTGCACCTGTACTAAGAAATTACGATAACGCCTGTTTTCTTAAAGGGACATTAAACACTAAATACATTTAAATGCACCATCCTACTTTTTATTATGGATTCTGCCATTTTGGAACCTAGATTTCACTGCAGACATCTTAAGGAGAGTTGCTACATTTGTGCAAACACGTCAGCATGCAGTGAAAGCAAGATTTCAACATGGTTACACATGTAAGAGGGAGGCAGGGAATAACCTTAATACTGGTATTGTGCATTTGTTTCATTATAAATGCAAATTTGTGACAAAAACACTGATATTCGTTCTGTTTTCAAGAAATGAATATTCAAACTAATGCACTAATAATTTAAAGAAAACAAACAAATGTGTTAGTATGCATTTGTGTCCTGTAAATTAGCTTTGCAAGGTTAAACACTTACCTGTAGTGTGCTGGAGAGCTGCACTAATCCTGACACGTCTTCACAGAGTCCTAGGCCGTGCTAATAGAAGGCAAAGAGTGGCAGATACCACAGCCTGCGCTAAAGGAGAAGATATTTTAGCATAAGCTCTGGGATTCATCACAATAAGCCTCCTGTTAGCGAGGGCCAGGGCTCTGTGAAGAAGGGTCAGGAATTGCGCGGCTCTCCAGCCTGCTATAGATAAGTATAAGGCTACAGGTGAACTTTTTCACCTGTGGCAAAGGAACATTTACATTAAGTTTAAGGAAAACTGATGTAAATGTTTCTCAAATGTTCATTATTTGTTTAATTTTAAACTAAACGAATACCAAATAGTGCAGCAGACGAATATTCAGCAAACTATTTTTCCCAAATATTCATTCTGAAAGATTTACCTGAAACTAATTTTTCACCGCTGTTCAAGTCTACTTAACGCTATGCTTATAAAATGTATTTAAAATGTGTAGACTCTGAATGTGTGTGCTCCAAATGCTTAAATTAAATAGGGTGTATTTAAATATCTGCACCATAAATACCAAATTTTATAGTTTCTTCCCTTTATTTCATTCCCTTCAGGTTTAAAGGGACATTAACTACCTCTTGCTCTTGTGTAAAAAAAAAAAAAGTGTGCTTCAAAATTCTGCAAATCAAATAAAAGGTTTAGGCATTTAAAAAAAAAAAAAAAATGTTTTCACCTTTTTATGTAATATGGGCAAAGCATATTTTTTCCACACAAGAAAGTTGTGCTTAAAGGGACAGTCTAGTATAAATTAAACTTTCATTATTCAGATAGGACTTTTAATTTTAATCAACTTTCCAATTTACTTTTATCATCAAATTTGCTTTTTTCTCTTGGTATTCTTAGTTTAAACTAAACATAGGTAAGCTCATATGCTGTCTAAGCCTTTGAGGGCTGCCTCTTATCACAGGCTTTTTAAATCTCTTTTCAACACAAAGAGACAGAAAGCACACGTGGGCTATATAGATAACACTGTGTTCAGGCACAGGGGGTTATTTAAGATCTAGCACAAAACAATGCTAAATTTAAGACAATAGAAAATAAACAGTCACAGTCATGTGATCAGGGGGCTGGAAGAAGGTTCCTAGATACAAGGTAATCACAGAGGTAAAAAGTATATTAATATAACTGTGTTGGTTATGCAAAACTGGGGAATGGGTAATAAAGGGATTATCTATCTTTTAAAACAATAACAATTCTATGGTAGACTGTCCCTTTAATGTCCCTTTAAACTTGACTGTTTTGACCTGGCACATTTCCTCATGGTACACTTTATCTGTAATAATTCCCCATTGCACTTTATCTGTCATCTTTCTAAACTGTATATTTTGTCTGATATTTCACTATCTGCTACATATACAGACAATTGTAAAGATTATAAACAATAAACCAACTAACCCCAGGCACACATGATGTATCACACGTTGAGAAGGAAGAATGTACGAGACATAATAGCAAGTTCACCATTACCTGATTTCCAGAAGAACTCTTTGCCTTTGCTTCGTTCCAAGTCAGCCCTTGCATACGAAAATAGAAGAGTAATTAAAAGCAAGTAGTTCCACATGCTCTGCCAGGAACAGTAAGTGGGAGCCCACTCATATTTTAGCCACATGCTGCAATATTTATTTTCTACTGTCCGGAATTGCACTAGAAAAAGACATAAAATTAGAACAGATTAAAACCAACACGGCTCAAAAGCTGCTAATTATCAGTGGTCAGTGAAAAGGGACACATTTGTAATTGTAATATAAAATACATAAAGTAAAAAAAACAATTGTTTCCTCTAAATAAATAGTGTGGGAACCACTGAAAACCAATTCCAGCAAACAAGATGATAAAGGGACACTAAACCCAAATTTTTTCTTTCGTGATTCAGATAGAGCATGCAATTTTAAGCAACTTTCTAATTGACTCCTATTATCAAATTTTCTTCATTCTCTTGGTATCTTTATTTGAAATGGAAGAATGTAAGTATAGATGCCGGCCCATTTTTGGTGAACAACCTGGGTTGTTCTTGCTGATTATTGGATACATTCACCCTCCAATAAACAAGTGCTGTCCAGTGTCTGAACAAAAAATAGCTTAGATGCCTTCTTTTTCAAATAAAGATAGCAATAGAACAAAGAAAATTTGATAATAGGAGTAAATTAGAAAGTTGCTTAAAAGTGCATGCTCTATCTGAATCACAAAAGAAAAAAAATTGGGTTCAGTGTCCCTTTAATCTATTTGGGAAGATTTCACAACACACAAAAGTTGCAATTACAAGATGTTCATATCCCTTTAAAGGGACAATAAACACTTTAATATTTTAACATAAAGGGCCAGATTACAAGTGGATCACTAAAAGTTAGATACAAGCAATAAGGGGTATATCGCTAGTGTTTGTACGCGTTAGGTTTTCTGCTCGTATTACAAGTTGAAAGTAAACACGAACACTTGAGCACAATTGCTATTTACGCTAGAATGATTGCTTCGTCCTCAGAGCTCTAATTGTGTTTTGCGAAAAAAACAAATATCACAAATACATTACAAAGTACAGTTACACTCATAATAACACCATCTAATAAAAAGTGCACCAAAAAAATATTGCACAAAAAAGTATAAAGGCTCTAAGATATGAGGTCTCAGGTGTTAGAGAAAAAAAAGGCAGGCAAAGAGCTTTAAAATTTAGATACATACTTATACATGTCTTAATATATATGTGTATTTATATGTGTATATATGTATTTACAGACATATATATATACATATAAACGCATAAGTACATAAACACATATGTTCATTTTTAATAAAGGTTTCAACTATGTATTTACTGTAAATATTTAACATTCCATTGTTTTGAACACATAGCAGGTTATGTTCTAATTATTTCTTAATAGACATGTTGAGATCTGTGCATATCCTAAAATGGCTAATTAAAAATAGTTTGTATAAATAAAATTGTTTACAAATTTGCTGGCAAGTATTTTAAAATATTTTTCAAAAGTAAGCAAATTAAATGACATAGCTAAGCTGCCTGGAGCAACCAACTCCACCCCTCTTATCAGTGTTTAGACACAGGCATTGTATTTCAACTGAGTTTGCAGATTCTATGCATGCTCCAGCACGTTTGCATTCTACCAAAACAACAATAGATATAGATACAGCCATAGAAGGAAATGTGTGGAGGGAGTTAGAGCTTTACAATTCAGAAACTAAAAAGAAAGGGTTAATGGGGAGGCACTGCAGTATAAATTTGCAGGTAAAGTAATTAAAGTACATAGTATATTTTGTCTCTATCCCAACTTGTTTTATGTCCCTTAAAGTCTGAAAATTAATAATTTTCCAATTCTGACAAATGGAATGACACATGGCAGGTGTCACAAGCCTCCAGCTGAGATTATCAGATTACGAACTACAAAACAATGTTGAGTTTACTAACATAATGACCATGGTTATCTTTATCTACTCTGGTAAGAAGTCATGATTAGCTCCTCCATATAAGGCAAGTGGTAGGTGGAGTTTGGTTATTAACAAACATTTGCAGCAAACAAAAAAATTGCAATCAAAACTATTTTTAAACTCACCCACTATGTTAAAGGGACATAATAAAGCCCAGTTTATATTTTTTTTTTCTTTCAAGATTTAGGTAGATCATGAGATTTTAAACAATTTTACAATGTACTTTTGTTATCTAACTTGCTTTGTTCTCTTGGGATCCTTTGTTGAAAAAGATTACATAGGCAGGCTCAAGAGAATCAATCCACTACTAGGAGCCAGCTGCAGATTGGTGGCTGCACATATAAACCACTTGTTTGGCTCACCTGATGTGTTCAGTTAGCTACAAGTAGTGCTAGGCTGCTTCTTCATCAAAAGATACCAAGAGAATGAAGCAACTTTGCTAATCGATGTAAATTGGAAATTTGTTTAAAGTTGTATGTTCTAACTGAATAATGAAAGAAAAAAATATTTTTGATGTCCCTTTTGCAAGACTGCAAAAAAAATAATGTCATTACTAGAACTAGAATACAAGTTGAACGCAATAGATAGTGCAGGGTGTCTTTTCTTTTTCGTAACCTCCCTCACCAAATAGCCCATATTCTAGTATTATAATTGAATGTTTAAATATTTCAGCCAAAGCATCTTAAATGAATAGTAAAGTCCAAATTAAACTTTCATGATTCAGATAAGGAATTTGGTTTGTTCTCTTGTTATTCATATGCTAATTTCTAAGCCCTTGAAGGCCGCCTCTCATCTCAATGCATTTGACATTTTGTCACAGCTAGAGGGCGTTAGTTCATGTGTTTCACATAGATTTCATTGTGCTCACGCAGTGAAGTCATTTTAGAGTCAGCACTAATTGTCAGAAATGCAAGTCTGTCAAAATATCTGAGATAAGGAGGCAGTCCGCAGAGGCTTATTACAAGGTAATTACAGAGGTAAAAAGTATATTTCTATAACAGTGTTGGTTATGCAAAACTGGGGAATGATAAATAAAGGGATTATCTTTCTTTTTAAACAATACCATTTTTGGTGTTTACTATCCCTTTAACGTAGGGAGTGATATTATTGTGCTCATTGCACTCTTGTTGTGCTTGACAGCAATCCAAAATAACGCTGTAAAATGTTGTACTTTTTGAGGCCTGATATAAACAATTATTGCTTTCTAGCTTGCATTACAAAACACATGAAAATGCTAAGGAAATAAATTATTTAAGTTATATTAAGACTTAATACTTATGAAACAAAAGTTTATTAATAGAAAATGGTTTGTGGCAGAATTAAAGGGATATGGTATATTGCAAGGGGTGGGACTGTTTGTATATATGTATATGTGAAGTGTTTTATATTTAACTTTCATAAACATAGTAAAGCACAGAATTACATGATAAACACTATTTGTGCCCCAGCAGTTTAGCGCTCAAATCGAACATGAATTTTACTGTGCTCCCTCTAGGGATGGGCAAATGTGCTGAAAGTGTAATTTGTTTGGTAGAATGAATAGTCTTGTTTTGGGCAATCGAATCTTGATAAGAATGAAAATCCATTCAAATTCTGTAATCGAATGTTACTTCATGTTTTTGAATGGTACTTTAGTTTTCGAATGTTCATAATTAGATCGATTATCCACATCGAAATTTTAGAATGTAACATTCAATTCAATATTTACTAATCAGACGTTCAATCATTCATGTGTTTGGGAATTTTGTAAATTTATACATACATAATAGATACAAATATATCAATTCTAATGTTTCTATTTCGAATATTGCATAATTTGAATATTACATTTAAGGAGAACATTAGAAATTCTATTACAAATATATTGATTCAAATTTTTCGAATTTGAATATTGCATAATTGGAATTGAATTAATTATAAAAAATTGAATTGAATATTACATTTAAAGAAAGCAATAGAAATACTATTACATTAAACAGATGTTAGAATGTTGCACCAGTATTCGAACACCACACTTTCTCAGATGTCTTCAAAGATACAAGACACATCATCTTCATCTTTCCAAGCTTGAATACTGATATGTGGGCTCTCACAGTATACATGCGTATGCTGCAGAAAAACTAATAACTTTTACTAGAAGCATTTTTGCTAATAAAAGTATATTGCAAAAATGTTTCAATTTCAAATTTAAATGCATTTATGCACATTTCAATTTTGACTTTTCTATCCCTTTAAGAAAAACATAGAATATCTATGACATTTTTAGACACCAGGTTTACTTCTCTAGTTGAAAGAATAGTTCAAAATTAGGCAATACACAAGGACACTGTATGCAAATTGTTTTAAATAAACTTTTGCTAGAGGCTAAGTAGATATATAAAGAATTAATATAGATCCCCTCTGATGTCTAATGTAAAATCTTTGGATCTTTATTACTGCTGTATAACAGGTAAGCACTAGGTTTACAATAAACAACAGCGCAATTTAATTAGTTCATATAGTAAGTAAATTATGCATTTAATCCTCCTGCCTGTTCCATCTGTGTTCTTCTTAATAAAATAAAATTTAATATAATTTGTTTCATAGTCATCTGCTACTTCTCTTTATTATCTTATATAAAAAGTACTTTTACTTTTAACAAGGTAATGTCTCTACAAGGCTCAAATAAATATGTTTAAAACAGACCCAATCAAGTTAACACAGCAGTTATTAATCACTCCAGAAATTATCATTAAATTATATCAATTATGGGACTGTACATAAAGTACAATAAAAATAAACATTTTACTAATTATAATGATTATCACAGGTAGCTGAATAGGGTCTGGAAAGCCACACAAAAAGAAACAGGCCAATAGAATAGGAGCGGTTATGTTATGTTCCCCAGTAGATGGAGAGGTCTAGTTTAACTTATTCAGTTTGGTGAAATGTAGTTAAAATGCAAAAAAATAGCACTGTTGAAGTTAAATTAACAGCGCTCCTGTTCTTGCACTCATAATACAAGCTGAAATTAAAAAGTTTGCGCTTGAGGTTGTATAGCTCGTCCGATCTAACTCCCTCTACCCATAGACTTCTAAGGGGTGTGCTACAAAACCCTCTTCTAGCGTCTGCCTGTCCGCGAACCCGAAAGTATGATAGGCCAACCGTGCAAAAGCCGAAGATGCCTTTAGAAATGCTTTAAATGCATAAGTTCTTCAAATACAAGAACATTTTATTTTAAATTTAAATATATCTATCTTATCTATCTTTCTGTCTATATCTATCTATCTATCCATCCATCCATTATCCATCTATCTATCTCGATGGATTCTAACTTTGGATTTTTGAATTTGTCGGGTTACCACAAAAGAAAGAACTGTTTACTATCAACTCGTAATACGAGCAGAAAAATATTTCTTCTATTGCAATTAGCGCTCAAGAGGGAGCACTAATTTGCGCTCCACTCATAATCCAGCCCTTTATAAGCATAGTGTTGTGGCTATTTCCTGCATCTTTCTAGTCATCAGTACAGCCATGTTAAAAATCTAAAACTCACTGCATTCCAGTGCTAAAATGTTTGCACATGTGCACCAACTCTCCTTCAGATACCTTCAGTGAATCCTAAGTTAAAAATGGGTGCAATCATAATTAGAGGGAAATGCATGAACTGTATTGAGTTTCCCTTTAAAGAATTAAAAGCTAATTAAAGGGACATGCTAATTAACATATATTCTCATTATTATTGATGCAGCTGTGAGAAAGATAAAGTTTTATGGTGTATACCTATTTTTTTATATTTCAAACTAAAATCCGCTCACCAGTAACTGCTGTATAAGTATTTATGCTTAAAGCCACTCTATTTACTTTCCGTGGCCAAGCATCTGTATAGGATGTTTAAGGTTCCTCCTAAATATGTGGCTACTGAGATTTTTTTTTATAGAGAGATGTTTATCTGAATTTCTAGTCCGTTTCTTACATATATGCTGCATCACTTCAAATGATTTCTATATGGGTGTCTATTTAACTGAAATTCAAACAATTAAAGGTACTTTGCACTCAAAAATGTTTTATCATCTATATGTACTTCCTTCTAATTTTCAAAAAGCACTAGCAGGAAGTGCCTATCAACCAATCAGCACACTATCAACCAATGAGAATTAGCAGGAAGTATAATGCCCCTTTAAATCTTTACCTTTAAAAAATATGAAATGTTCTAGTGAATTTTAGTTTTATTTTGTAAAAATGCAATTGCATGTGGTCTGTCCATATAGTTATTAGATTGTCACACAAAATGTTTTCCAGTCTTTGCAAATAGCTCATTTTAATCCTATCTGTATGGACGTAATGTAAAAATGTGTGTAGAAAATCATTCTGCTAAATGCTAATGGTTTACTCATTTAAAATGCTTTTTTTTTAATATGCTGGTGAATAAAATAAATCTGACCTCATTTTAAAACCATAGACAGCCCTACTACCAAAGCAGTGACTATCCAGAGAAATCCATGAGGCAAAAAAGTTCTAATTAAAAGTAGGAAAATGACTTGTTTCAGTATGCACGTGATGGAGAGTCCAGAACTCTGTGCTTCTCCCCCACTGAGATGCTATATGCAATAGCCATGGAAAAATTATTAATGACCTTTTCATTAGAAATGAAAGGTTCTAATTTGTTTGAGGGCAGATAGTAAAGTTCACATATTGAATTCCCCTGAAGCAAGCAATAAAAAAAGGAATTCCCCTTTAAATGTTGCAGTGAGACATTAAAGGGACACTAAGGTCAAAATTAAACTTTTATGATTCAGATACAGCATGCAGATTTAAGAAACTTTCACACTTACGTCAATTATCAAATTTTGCTCAGTCTGTGTTTATGCACAATCCTAATGAGCATGTGCAAGAGTTCACAGTGTATATGTATATGTGAGTTTGTTACTGATACAGGGAACTTGCAAACTGAAGTCAATTTAGAAATTTCTGTAAAACAAAAAGGTGTGGAAAAAGCGCCACACCAGAGGCAGATACATGGGTAGATGTTTCGACTTCACAATAACATTAAATGGAAAAATAAAATGCACTCACAAAATTAACCTCAGTTAGAGTCGAGGTACACTGCAATAGTTCATCACTCAAAAGAGTCCCAGTGTCCAGTCCCAGTCTTTCCAGGGGTACACTGTGGTTTCCAGACGTTAAAATACACCCAGTCCCCTTTTCCCTGGCTTACTGGAGCCAAGCTGTGTCCTCCAAAGAGCTAGCTTATGTTATGGGTGAATGCTGGTACCCAAAAGGACTAGCAGGAGGGGACTGATGGGGTTATGGGCATGTAGATATGCCGGCTATTATGATCAATAAATATGCAATAAAATAACAAATAAAATCACATCTAAAAACAGTGTTTGCAAACACTGAGACGTGGAGGTAAGTGGGCGTGGCCTTATGCATTTTGCGGGTCCAATCCCGCTTCGTCAGATTGGAAATTTGTTATTAAAAAAATCTACTAATGATTTAGAATTCAAAGTGCTATTATTGCATTGTCTTTTTATTATATGTATGTTGGTTATGCAATTATACTATATTTAATGGTCCTTTAAGCGACCTAAACCAATTTATTTTTTGACTAATATAATTTTTCTCAGTGGCTCATATGATCAATAAAAAGCCTTTAACTGCCATTTACACCTATAGTAGTGTGAGGTACCCAATACTTTTGATGTCTCACACATCAAGTGTGATCCGCTAACAAAGCAGATTTTTTTTTTTTTTTAACGAGCCCAACACTTTGGAAAAATGCTTACAAAATAGTATTTATAAATACCTGCATGTCTGTTTTGTTATTATAAAAGTAGTCTCAATAGCTCGAACAAATAGGCTGGATGTGGGTTGTTCTGGGTGTTCTAGAGCTACGGACGGGACTTCTCACCTACATTTAGGCCCAGCATGCGGAATTCATAAAGACTCTATTTTAGTTTCACGGTCGTGTCTCGTTATTTCAGAACTGATGAGGTTATCTTAATTGTATTTTTCTTTCATTTCTCTTTTTTAGCTGACTCACGTTTCTTTTGTGCATATCTAAGTGTTGACTAAAGAGAGTTTTTTTGTTTTTGTTTTTATTTTATTTAATTTGTTCTGTAATGTTTTGAAGGACTTTTTGTGATGTCAGTATCCTTCACAGTAGAACTTGTACTGAAGGCAGAAAGGTGTATGATTATAATGGAGAGAGACAGCTTGTGTATCCGATGAGCAGCAGGTGAAACTCATTTTAAATTACACAGCTTTTGTTTCAGCAATTCTTTTTGCACAAGGAGTTCCTGAATGGGCTTTATTATTAGACTTTATCCTTTCTATGAACATTTATCTGCCTCTTAGTAGGCTTTAGTTAACATTATATTGACTGTTGTCTGCCTTATACAATACTTTCATTTCTTATTTAGATCTTAAAGAGACATGGAAGTCAAAATTAAACTGTCATGATTAAAACATAACATGCAAAATTTTTAATATTCCACGTGATTCAAACATAGCATGCACATTTTTTTTTAATTAGTTCCCGTGATGCAAGTATTGTGCACTATTTTTAATACTTTAATTTTTTACTACTCCATTTTAACTTTATTAGCAAATGTATTTACTTTTGGGTATCTTTTGCTGATTTACTGCTAATTTCCATGAAAGCATACTGAGGTAGGCTCAGAGGCGTGTATAGCTGTGTCATTCATTAAGCACTCCAGACACATGCACACTACTGAGGCTCTGTCAGTGTGCTCTCATGGAGAGTAACTAAGGTTCAACAAAACATACCAAAGACAAAGGTCAATTTGATCCCATAAGTAAATTGGAAAGTGTATTTTTTCGTTTTGTTAAAGTGTACTCTCTATGATCTGAATAGTAAAAGCGTACATTAAACTTCCATGTTCCTTTAAATATTTTAGTATATAGGTAAGCACTATTTAAAAATATTTTATAATTACAAACAAATTAATCTTTCTCACATATGCTCATGTAAATAAGGATTTTTTAGAGCATAATGCATAGATGAAAAACTCTTATGATACAGCAATATCTCTAAAATTAGACATTTCTTTCCACAAGACACAACTAAGATTTTAATCCACTCTCTTTTCCTTTTCCACCTTAACTACTGCAACTCCGTCCTCTCTGGTCTACCTAGCTGCCGCCTAGCTCCTTTACAATCCATAATAAATGCCTCTGCCAGGCTCATCTTCCTTACACATCACTCTTCATCTGCTGCACCTCTCTGCCAATCCCTTTACTGGCTTCCTCTTGCCTCCAGGATTTAACACAAAATTCTGACTCTGACATACAAAGCCCTCAACTGCACTGCTCCCCCCTCTCAGACCTTGTCTCCAGATATTCTCCCTCCCATCCCCTTCGCTCTACTCATGACCTCCTACTCTCCTCCTCTATTGTTATTTCCTCACATTCCCATTTACAGTGATTCAACAGACTTGCTCCCATCTTGTGGAACTCTCGGCCTTGATTCACAAGACTCTCCCTAGTATTGAAAGCTTCAAGCGCTCCCTAAAGACTCTACTGTTCAGGGATGCATACAACCTACACTAATCTTTCCTAACTTCATTGCTATCCTCTTAAACCACTTAGCATGTAAGCCTATGAGCCCAGCTGTCTGTAGATCACCTTCCTAAGAGCTGACTACAACAGTTCAACTCTTGGCAGGGCCCTCTACCCATTTGATCCCTATAAATGTTATCTTGTATACCGCCTATGTATATAGCACTGCGGAATCCGTTGGTGCTCTACACATTCCTGATAATAATAATAAACTTTAAAAGGAGAGGTTAAAAGACAACACAGACGTGGTGCTTACTTACCCCAATAAAAGAAACGTCACAGAGTCATTGCTTGGTGAATGTCAATGGTTGGATTAAAACTTTGTACAGCGTTAGGTGATTGTGTATCCCCTATAGATTAACACTGTTAAATCGCTTGCTACAGGCATCATAAAGCATGTGATCTACTGGGATCCTCAAGCAGCAGAGCATACATTTATATCCCAGTTTGTTCCTCAATGTAGTTTTATGAAGTATTCACCTATGGAAGATCAGGAATATTAATTATGTGTAACAAACTGCAGGCTTTGACAAGGCGATCTAAAGTAGCCATTGTGCTATATGCTAATTTCAAGATATATCGACTGGAAAGTGTAAAAAAAACCCTTTTTCTTTTGCATTTAAAACATTGTAAAAGACAAACAATAGAAATACAAAAAATAAGTAATGAATTTCAAACATGCTTGTCACATTAACAATTCTATAGAATATTATTAGATGGACCAAAGGCTTTTTACTTTGCCATCAAGTTTTCAGTAAATGCTTTCAGACTGGGGACACACTGAATACATAATATATTGCTTTTTATTCTGCTGTTTTTCAGACTGTCTGAGAATAACAAGCTTTAAAATGTCCTCGATACTGGGTGCAAAACAATTGGCTGGAAATGTTCCTCTTAGAAAGGAAAGTATGGATACAGAAATGCTTAGGCACCTTTCGGCTAGATTATGAGTCTTGCTTTTTGAGTAAAAAAGCAGCGTTAAGCCTCATAACGCTGCTTTTTTTACTACCGCTGCTATTATGAGTCTTGCAGATTTAGGGAAACTGCACACTTTTTTGGCCTTCCTGCAAATCAACTTACGCAAATTGCGAATAGTCTATTTTCAATGGGACTTTTATGCTGTGGCATAAAACTCATAACTAAAGTGCTAAAAAGTACACTAACACCCATAAACTACCTATTAACCCCTAAACCGAGGCCCTCCAGCATCGCAAACACTAAAATAAAATTATTAACCCCTAATCTGCCGCTCCGGACATCGCCGCCACTAGAATAAACATATTTACCCCTAAACCACCGTACTCCGGCCTCGCAAATATAAGTTAAATATTATTAACCCCTAATCTGCTGTCCCTAACATCACCGCCACCTACCTACATTTATTAACCCCTAATCTGCCGCCCCCAATGTCGCCGCCACTATACTAAATTTATTAAACCCTAAATCTAAGTCTAACCCTAACACGCCCTAACTTAAATATAATTAAAATAAATCTAAAGAAAACTTAATATTAATAACTTAATAATTCCTATTTAAAACTAAATACTTACCTATAAAATAAACCCTAAGCTAGCTACAATATAACTAATACTTACATTGTAGCTAGCTTAGGGTTTATTTTTATTTTACAGGCAAGTTTGTATTTATTTTAACTAGGTAGAATAGTTACTAAATAGTTATTAACTATTTACTAACTACCTAGCTATAATAAATACAAATTTACCTGTAAAATAAAACCTAACCTAAGTTACACTAACACCTAACACTACAATTAAATAAATTACCTAAATTAAATACAATTAAATAAATTAAATACAATTAGCTAAATTACAAAAAAAACAAACACTAAATTACAGTAAATAAAAAACAAATTACAAGATATTTAAACTAATTACACCTAATCTAATAGCGCTATCAAAATAAAAAAGCCCCCCCCAAAATAAAAAAAAAACCCTAGCCTAAACTAAACTACCAATAAGCCCTTAAAAGGGCCTTTTGCGTGGCATTGCCCCAGATAAATCAGCTTTTTTACCTAAAAAAAAATACAAACTCCCCCAACAGTAAAACCCACCACCCACACAACCAACCCCTCAAATAAAACACTAACTAAAAAAAACTAAGCTCCCCATTGCCCTGAAAAGGGCATTTGTATGGGCATTGCCCTTAAAAGGGCATTTAGCTCTATTGTAGCCCAAACCCCTAATCTAAAAATAAAACCCACCCAATACACCCTTAAAAAATCTATGTTACAGCATTTTATTATTTCACAATTGTATATTGTGTTTACCCCCTGCAAATGTATTAAGCACATATGGCCTGATGTCTAAAGCTCTCTGATCGGGGAGATTATCTAAGACATTTTGTCAATATTGTAAGGTCCCTCAAACAATTTTAGAAGGGCTGATTTTATTTGGCTATACTGTATTATTGATATAAAGGAGAGACACCAGAATTACTATATAATGCTATATAGATTGTGCATGATTTCTCTCCATGCCTGTGAGTTTTTGACCATTGGGCCTATAGTCAGTTCCAGAGCACTAATGCACTACTGGAAAACTACCTGAACTCATCTGATGAGCCAATGACAAGAGGCCAATGTGTTTAGCCACCAGTGAACAGCTCCCAGTAGTGAATCAAGACAATCACTACTAATCTAATTTATTTATATCCTGGAGATATAGTCTGCACATGATACTCAAGACGAGGCCTAATTAGTGATTTGTAAAGTGGCATAAAAACCTTACTATTTCTGATGCAATTACCACTACCTGTGCTAGCAAACATTCTGCTGTTAGGTGTCATATTTAGGGGCAGTATGCACAAGAACTGTATTTAGATAGCATTGTATATGTTTCACTCTCTTTTAATTTATATTTTATTGGTTAGGTCTGTGTTTTATACACATTAAATATTTATTCACCTTTTACCCATTGCTCATTACTTTATCTATGTTTTTTACATACTATAGATTTGCATATTATATATATATATATCATTTATTAATAGGCTTGCCTAGTGAGATAGAGCCTTTTTTAGGCGCTTCCTCTGTATACCATTTTTACTGCAAACATTCTGCTGGCCTTACCTTTTCAATTGTTTACCAAATTTCAAATGATCCGAAACAATAATTCCCAAGTCCTGATCCTCTTTTGTAAACGTCAAAAGAGTCTGTAAATTATCTTTGGATTTTTCTTTCCTAAATGCATAATTTTGCACTTTGTGATACTGAACTAGAGATCCCATTTACTTGTCTAATCCTCACATTTTATGATATCACTTCTCATTTGATCCACCCACCCGGAACATAACTGACCCTTGTGGAACTGCTCCCTCCATTTAGACACTCCGTTCTAGATTACAAGTGGAGACCAATCGTTACCAAGAGAAGCACAAGTGTGCTCACGGGGTGGCTGGAATCCATATTACAAGTTGTACGTGAAAAAAAATATCGCAAGTTCGCTTGTGTCAGCTACACTTTCAATGATGAGTGCACAGTGGAAACTTATGCTCATATTATAAATACAGTTAATCCTTGTACTCAAGTGATAATAACATTAATGTTAGAAATATTAACCTAAGTAAAAAACTGTGGTAAAATCTAAGGGACTGCTCACACAGGACTTCAGAAACCACAAACTGTCCTCTTATGTTTTATTTTCACACTATTCCAAGACTTTGTACAAAGAACATTGCTTTTGTGAATAGACAAAACACACTAATGCCATTTTCAGATGTACTTTAAGGGACAGTATAGTATAAAACTTGTTTCCCTTTGATGGGGTTACAGTGACTTGTTATACCACTTGTATAGTTTAAAATCAGTGAGAAATTGCTCTTTAGGTATATTTTGTATATAAAATAGCTCATTAAAAGCCTAACCCAATCAAATTGGCTGAACTTGCATGGAGAACTCATCTCTATATTTACACAAAATAATCATTATTTTTTTCTCTCACTACATACACTGGGAGACCAGTATTTAGAAAGAACAATGGATGAATTAACATATTATCAACTAACTGTCCCACCCCACCCCTCACTGGGAGCTTGATTTTTTTTAAAACCTTCTTGCTTACACACCTTTTCTATACCCAGTACTTAAAGGGACATTACGGTAAAAATGTAAATGCACGTAAATGAGTTACATCTTTGAGTATAAACATATTTACAGTATACATGTACTGGAAAAAATGCTTCTAGTATAAGTTATCACTGCTTTAGTGTTAGCATTTTTCTCTGCACGTGCATGTGAAGCATAGCTAGATATTCTCAGTGCACCAGCATTTTAAATACTGCAGCTGCGCAGAGAGCCAGTTGGGTTTGTATCATGTTAGAATTTAACAAATTGAGTAATTAATACATGGTACAAGCACCTTAAGCTCGCTGAGCAGGTGCTGTGTTTAAAATGCTGGTGCATGGTGCATATTTAAATATACTTTTAAAACCACTATAGTTTTTATTAGAAGCATTTTTGCTAATAGATGTATATTAAAAAAATGCTTCTATTCAGCACTGAAATGCATTTATTTGGATTCCAGTTTTGGCTAATAAGGCCCTTTAATAATTGAATTTACAAAATAGGTGGTGACGGAACAAAAGGCAAAAGCAGCTATTTTAAATGATAAAATAAATTAAACAATTTAATATACTTCAGCAGGTAAAATTGATCATTGTAAACACATCAATCGGAACAAACAAATAACTGTACACTGTACCTTTAATATACTATGGCTAATTTTGTGTTGCAATGTGATGACAATAGCATATGTATTTATAGGTTGTGAAATCAATGGTATTTGTTTTTTAAAGGAAAATAAAATTATAACATTGTTTAGGCCATTTGAGCTGAGGCATTATGGGTGTCTCGTACATGTGTATATGATGTGTAATTTATTTGCATTTTATTGCAAAATTATGTATTATAGTTTTTTTTTCTAACATCATTTATTGTCAAAAAGTATACTTTGTATTTTGGTTTAGAAACAAAATGAACGTTAGGGATATTAATAGCTTGCTTAATATTTTGGAAATAGTTACAGCTTTTCACAGTAAGAAGTGTGTTTTCAAAATTTGTTTAGTAAAACTGCGTATTTATGTAATCCCAGTTGATAAAGTAAGAAATAGTTTTGCGCTACAGAACCTACTTGTTGTTTTAATTGTACAATGTCAGAAAAAAGGGTACGGTTGGGGTACATTCGTGAACACTTAGGGTACAACTGCTGTGATTGTACCCTCAATGGATCATAATTATACCTTAAAGGGACACTGAACCCAAATTTATTATTTTGTGATTCAGATAGAGCATGCAATTTTAAGCAACTTTCTCATTTATTCCAATTAGCAAATATTATTTATTCTCTTGGTAACTTTATTTGAAAAGCAAGAATGTAAGTTTAGATGCCGGCCCATTTTTTGTGAACAACCTGGGTTGTTCTTGCTGATTGGTGGATACATTCATCCACCAATAAACAAGTGCTGTCCAGGGTTCTGGGCTTTCTTTCAAATAAAGATAGTAAGAAACCGAAGAAAAATTGATAATAGGAGTAAATTAGAAAGTTGCTTAAAATGGCATGCTCTATCTGAATCACAAAAGAAAAAAAATGTGGGTTCAGTGCCCCTTGAACAACCCATATCTTCACTGACAATATGTTGCTGGTTCTAATTAGCACACAAGCACTTCACATTTAATTTAGAGCATCAAGATGATAAATTGTACACATAAAGCAAATATATAAACTTAAATTACAAAATAAATTTGTTTTAAATGCTATAAAATAAACAAGAGCTGTTTAAGAACCTGTTTTAAAAATAATATAATTGTAATCATTCCCCAGTCACATAAATGGACATTGTGTAACACACCATAGCACCATCTATTGGTTGAAAGTTCCTTGACATGTGTAACACAGCTCCTTCTATTGATAGAAGGTTCATCACCAAAATGTGTACTGGGGAAATAGATGCATTTGCATATAGTTACAGTTCAATGTATGGTTGTGAGTTGTATGGTTTATCCCTCCCCTGAATCCCCCTTCCTTTCGTTAGAGTTATATTTTATTATTATGTTGTTTTCTATATATTTATGTTTTATGTGGTGTGTCACCCTAAGTTAAATGGGGTGTTGTTAGAGTCTAGTACAGAGTGTAAAAAACTAGTTTTGTGTAGCTCCTATTAGAACTGGTTGTGTAGCTTGGTGTGGCTATTGTAATGATGTCTGAGCAAGAACACATTAGGTGAATGCATATTTGATTGTTATATAATAAATTTGATGGAAAAGCATGTTTAATATACTAAAATTACAAATTTGTCATCATGAGGTACAAAGGGTTTTCCTTTCAAGGCCAAATTTGCATGATTTTTATGGGTACATTATGGTACCATAGCACTGAGGTCCAATCTCGTCACCAAAGGTACATATTTGCCTTTGAAAGGTACAATCTGCAAGGGTACCAATATGTACCCATGATAAAGGGTACAGCAGGTGTATCTTTACAGGTACTGCCACAGTGATAAGCTGTTGTACCTGTAAGGTACAATTTTTGCAATTTTTTTCTGACAGTGTAACAAACTTCTTAAATGCAATGAAAATGTATTAATATCCCCTATACTTTGCATAAGAACAATTCAATATCAATATTCCAATGTATTAAAAAAAAACACTTTTCCAGCACCTTTTCTAGAGGACTTCAAATCCAGCTTATTAAGCATATTTTACACATGCTCATAGCACATTAATAAACAACACATTTTTGCTTTAATAAAATATTTTTTACTTTTTAGTTGTAAAACCTGTACTTAAATTAAATATAACTAGAATATGATTTTTTGTTTTTAAGGAAATATCTATCCATCTTAAATTACAGTTGTTATTTCAACATACCATAAATTGAAATTATTAAGTAAAAAATAAACTTTCTTGAAAAACATTAGACAATCATCAATATTAGATCAATTATTCATTGTGCGTCACTATTGTTTTTGCTTTACTGTTAACCTCTGACAGGTTTTTATTACTTATTTTATAACCCATTGCTGTGCCACATACAGATTGCCCATTATTGTAAATTGATAGCTTTTTAATTTTCTTTGCATTCTCCTCTAACAGAAAGAAGCAATGCTTCAATAGCAGATGAGAACAATGTCATTTTGAAAACAGAAGTGACTTGGATTAAAAAAATTACTCCTGTGACCTTTAATTACTGTAAATTTAGTTCCATACCTATAGATGAATAATGACATCCGGTATCAGACATTTATTTCCCTTTATTTATGACTGAGGCTAAATACTAGACTTGTGCAGCAGCAAATATTTTGTTTCGGACAAATAATTTGTAACAAATATTAAAAAAAAAATGTTTTTCAGAATATTTGTGTGCTGCACAGTGCAGTAATCGTTTAGTTTAAAACTAAACAAATACTGAATTTTAGTAACATTTACAATAATGCAGGTAAAAAAAGTGTCATCTATAGTTTTATACTTACTTATCACACGCTGGGGGAGCTGCGCTATTTACGACCTTTCTTCACAGATCCCAGAGCCTGTGCTAAAGGACCTTCTCCCCGGCGTACTATAGGTAAGTATTTTACCTTTTAAAGCTAATATAAAGGAAATGAATATATACTAACACATTTTTTTTTTGTGCAAAAAAAATACAACATATAATATTTCTAATAGTACAAAAGTAAAGAGAGATTTGTAGTGTTACAATAGACACCAACACACATGAATTCTACATACTGGATTACAAAAGATAGATATCTGGAACCTCCATTTAAAAACATTTTCTCAACAAGTTTCCTCATTTAACATAAAAGGTAACTCTTGTACCCAATGACACTTATCTAGTATAGAAGAGGGAAATTGGCATTAGGGATGGCCACTCTTGGACCTAGCGTTTTTTGTTTTTAGCGGACTAGCAACTGATATATTAAATGTGGCGAGTATATAGCTCAGTGATGAATTTAGAGTATAGTCTTACATTATGAAGATAACAGTGTATTTTAGTAATTTTAATCTTCCCCAAAATGTGTAGGGTAACTCTTGTACCCGTAGTAGTGGTAGAGATGGGGGAGTAAGGTTAGAATCTAAAAGGAGGAAGTCTGTTTAGTGTGAAGAGAATTCCCATAAGATAGTGGCCTACAGGTGTAGATTATATATATATATATATATATATATATATATATATATATATATATATATATAATTCATATATTGCTGCTAGTCATTGAAAACTTTTATCTAAGAATCCATAATAGGGTCATAGGACTAGGGTACGTAAAAGGTTTACCTATGTTATATATTAAGCTAGAGGAGTAAACCATTCGCAGTGTTTTGCAGTGAGGATAATAGAATAATAGGTGCAGGAAAAACTGTTAAATGTGATTACTCAATAATACAAAGCAGCCAAACCCAAGTGAACTTTGAGTAAAATAAAATAGCTTCAGAATATCAAACATTCTGAGCAGTAGAAGGTAAAAGAGGTGACTGCGTAATATTCAGAAAATATAACCTAACTGGGGAGATCCATCTATCAAACTGAATGCTGCTAGTAGCTGCTTGCAGCCATACTTTATAGATAAGGAGATAAACATATAGAAAAAGGGAATGTCTACAAAAGTCTAAGAAATAAATCTCTACCATATGCACGTCCCAAATTTGAACATCCGCCATTACAATAACAACATCATGTATATATCTGGAACTTGTTAATGATAGCATAAATGGTTATGGGTAATACCTCGCTAACATAAGAACAATAATGTGTCTATCATACAGTGTGAACTATTATATGAACACTTCTCAAATATATTGCAAGAGTCTGTATCTAAGGGAAATGATAATGCCTAACACTAAAAGGCATCAATATACCTATTTAGCCAATCTCTTAGCCGACACTAGTTCTTTTGGGTGGGCCAGCTGCATGATGAATCTGCGTAGTTTGGGCAATGTCCAAGCAAAATGCCAATCCAACGACTAAGATAAATGCGATCCCCAGTAGCGCATGGCTCCAAAGAGTGAAGCAGGATAGCGTTTCTCTCATCGTTAAAGCAGGTAGTGCAAGTAGGCAGTCAGCAGTGACAGAAGGGGCAGCATTTCAAATAGGCATCTTCTCCTTTGCGCAGGGCCCTGCGGAGGACAATGTTTTATTCAGCTGTTGATCCCCATGACTTCCGCACACATTTTGAGCAATATCTCTGATGCAAGCCTTCTCGCTTTTGTGTATGAACTTATCTTCCCGGAATGAAGGGCCGTCCGCATCCCTCCACCCAGGGTCATTGCATAGTAGGTAAGGACCGTCACTAAAGTCCAGTGGGTTAGTATCCAAGTGGTTTTCTGCCGTTGTTTGCCCAGAACACATAGGTAGGTGCCCTCCTTGTATAGGTAAGATGGCGTCTCCCTCTACTCCTGCTCTGGAAGTAGTACACTGTGTTGTCGTAATCTTGACAAGACATGAGAGGCTTTCAAAGTTCCATCTTTAGCTCAAACTCCTCTAAAAAATGTTGTATAGCTGAATAGACTTCCTCCTGGATTACAGCCATAGTGAGACTGTACTACACGGGTTATCGGGGGGGTGTTAGGATACTTATTTGTAGGCCGCCGCCTAAAATCGTAATGGTCCGGATCTAGACTGGACAGCTATACATACAGCAGATATTAGCCTTGAAATTCTCAGTGTAAGATAATAAGCCAGAATGTGTAGTTAATTAGTATGGATGCTGCCAAAATCCATAGATAATCGGCAGATTGTTATGATCTCATCTCCAGTCTTAGATATTGCGACCATGTTTGATCGCTGCCTGGACACGCCCCCCATACTAACACATTTTATTAGTTTATATTCATTTTCTTTAAATTAGTTTGTGCATTCATTAAGATATTAGTTTTGTGAAACAAAATTAATATCTTTATTTCCGTTACAAATATGCATTTGTAACCAAACAAATGCACGTCTAGTAAAAATGTGCATACGCTATCAGACTAATGAACATTCATTATAGAAATAGGATTTCCATTTTCGTAAACAAAAACAAAAATCTGTATAAATAAACCAACAGAGATTAAAGAAAACAAAAAATACGGATGAAATTGGTCAGTATTCATTTGTTTCCTTTAATTTTTAAAATAAAAAAAATGATATAGCTGCACTGCGCCAATAGTTAACTCTTAAAAGTTTAAGAGGCAACACAGTCCCCCATCATAAATTAGCAAGGTTTTGATATATTAATGTTGAGTCCACAGTGTGTAGATCTTCCACTAATATGAGATGATTTGGTGACACTGCAATATGATTTACCTTTGAACCTATGACATTCAGAGAAGAGTGATTTTATTTTTTTCCATATGGTAAATATTTTTTCAGGAACAGAGTGCTACAAAAATGTACCAAAAGTAGAGGGTCAATCAGACCACCAATTACAATATTTTTTCATATTACTAAGCACATTACTTACCCCAAGAATTACTTAAGAAATATATAATAAAAAAATTGGGATATTATCCTGGAGAAATAAAGTAGTGCCATTTTGGTACTTGTTCCATTGTTTAAAACATTTAAATTATGCTTGAACATTTTAATTTCTTGCTTTAGTTTTGTGTTTGAAATAGCTGTTTTTGTTCATAAAACCATCACCTGTTGTTATCAATAACATGTCCATATAAATGGGCTGAGACTGCAGGTAAAATAGACCTACTCATGTTATCTCTATCTAAACACACAGTCTATAAGTTGGGTATTCAAATGCTAATTATGACTGGGGTTCAGCAGCTATTTCAGATATAAAAATGTCTTTCTTTCCTCCTACCCCTGCCCCTCCGGCTTCAGTAGAGGAGGCTACCGCTGACTGTGTTCTGCTTATATTTTTATAACATTTATGCGTGCCATTATCTGATGCTGCAGCAGCTTCTCCAGCTAGATGAGAGGAGACTACTGCCGGCCTTTTTTAGAAAATATTCTCTGGCAGTGCTATTTTAGGCAATCGCAATAAGCGCCGAAACACTGACTGAAAGGTTTTTACTCATGAACCTGCAAGTCACATATTACACTCCTGACGCAGCACTCAGTTATGGCGCTTGCATAATATGGCATTGGCTAATGCATTCTTTTATTAGTAAGATGCTAGATAGTGATGACCTCATTTGAAGGGTTCTCTCCTCATATTAGAAGACCGCCATTGTGGGCGGATACTATGATAGCTAGTAAGCTATGCTGGATAGGAAATGTATGGTCTGTTTTTGTTTTCAGAGCCATGAGCATTGGGCTCTATAAATAATAATTGTGTTTCTTTTGTTCCAATCTCATCTACATAGTAAGTGAGATCCACTTGGACATACATTTCTGTTGGCGCCATTTTGGAAATAGCTTTCTATTTCCCACTATGGGCAGTGAGGTTTGCAGTTTGAGCGCATTTTATTTATTTATAAAATATTTTACCAGGAAGGATACATTGAGATTTCTCTCGTTTTCAAGTATGTCCTGGGTTTTAGATGTCTTCATCATGTAATGTTAAGTACGAGCTCTATGTGAGCCTCATTTAAACCTATTCAGCCTAGACCTTCAAAGAGGTTTATTCCCCTCCTAAGGTGTTTTATATCAGTTTTTTATGTGTACTGATAATACTGCCTCTAGGATATGAGGGGTTCATTTTTTATTATAGGAGTGTTTATTATAATAAATCTTATATCCTACAAATTTATTTTTCATGATTTATTTTCTCATACTAAATAGTGTTTTTACTAGTATTTGTCGCCATCTGGTGGCAACTTATTGCTAATGCATGCTCCTTTATTATATTGTCATGTATTAAGGTATATTACATTTCCCTGTCATTCTGTGGATAAATCTTGAGGGTCTCTCAAATGATTAATCTCTTTCCCTTTTCTATTTAGCAGGGATTCATATATTATTTATACCCACCTACTGGTAATTACAAATTTCTACAGTTTTTGCATTGTAACTGTATGTTTGTTTAAGATTGTCACCATGTTCATGGTTTATCCCTTTCCTTTTTAAGTATAAGTATATACCGGGCATTGTTATCAATATGATGTACAATTATCCTGTCTCGCATTTCTGTATGTTTTAAGGATTATTTCCATCTTCATTGTTTATACCTATCTTTCTACAGTTCAGTTTTATTAGACTATGTTTTAAACATTAGGTCGACTGATATTATTCTTCTTTTCTACAGTAGAATATATGATTACTATGTATAAGCACTAGAAATGCTTATCTTATCTTGTGTCTGCTGTGCATATTTAAGACATAAGTATGGGAATATTAATATTTACATGATTTATTTTTCTCCTACCATGGAAATATCTTCTGGATATTATTATAAGTCTTTTGTTATCTTATCTTTCCTGTTGAACATTTTATATATATGTCTTAGGGATTATCAATGTTCGTGTTTTATTTATTTTTAATTTTTTTCTGCGGTAGAAAAATATATATGGGAGATTGTTACTAATCTGACCACTTGTGATTCAGTGGGTAAATCTCCAATTTACCAGCTAGATTCCTGTTTCAACCCTAGCTATCCTTACAGCTGTGTATTCAGCAATGCTATGGCATTTAGGGGAAGTCTGTATAAAGTAGGCTATAGTATATAAGAGAGTCATTATAACTATCTCATTTATAGTATGGGTTTAGATATTTGAATTATATCTTTCCTGATTCAGTATAGGTATATACTGTTACTGTTGTAAGCATCATAATTGCTTAATTTGCTTGATACATTTTAAATGTATGCTCTAGGGATTCTTAACCTTTTTTGTCCCTTTCCTACCATAGAGGATTACTAAACTTTGGACTTAACCTCTACTCCTTGAATCTTACAGGGGTTTGATGGGGCTCTTCTGGCACTAGCCAGATGTTAAGGAATTATGGTGGCATCTGTCCTGGACTATATCTTGGTTCAGGTATCTTCTTTTATTTTTGTAAGATGTTATTGTCTATTCTTCGTTCCCACAGGTGGAAAGTGAATATGGAGAAGGATTTCCCTGGTGTCAGACACCAGGATGTGTTTCTTAGGAATGATTATAGATGGTTTGTCTATGAAGATTTTGCTGATGAAGGTCAGAAAATCCAAAGCCCTCTGGTGGCTCAGTGGAAAGTCACTAGGATACAACATGAGAGACCAGAGTTCAAGACCCCATGGGGGCATGACAGTACCCCCTTCCTGAAGGCTGACCTCTTGGCAGCTTTAGCTTTCTCATAGACTTGTAGGTCTTCAAAGCAAATGGTGGCTCCGTCAGTTGCTTAAACTTCTGACTTCCTGCCTGTCACTTCAGTCCTCAACCTGTCCATCTGTGGCTCTGATGGTTGCTTCCATGGACATCATTCCGTTTGCTTAGTTCCATCTGAGACTTCTACAGTTATGCATGCTCAGACAATGGAACGGAGATCACTCGGACGTATTGCAGAGGATAGCTCTTGTTCCCATAACTCTCTATCTTGGTGGTTTTCACAGGACCATCTGTTTCAGGGTACATTAATCCTAAGATCCTGCTGGGTGATTGTAACCATGGATGCCAGCCTTTCAGCCTGGGGAGCAGTTTGGGGTTCTTTAACCCTTTGAGTGCTAAGCACTTTCCCACCTGGGTGCTAAGCACATTTCAGGGTTTTTTAATTTTTTAAAATATTTTGAACTTTTTTTTTTCTTTTCAGATCCTTTCCAACGGTGCATCTTGGGGGTCTGTAGCTGCTTAGATGCCTGAGATACAGGCTTCTAAGCAGCATGCCCCCTTTCACTATATAGTCCATTGTCTTTTTTTAATAAAGTTGCGCGGTGACTTCATCACCTCATTGTGCATGACATCACCACGCAAAACGTGAAGCCCCGTCGATGCCTGTCATTATATAGGCCCGATCGCCGGGGTGGGAGTGGGTGGGAGCCCCCAGATATCCCTCAAGGTGGGAGGGTGCTAGCGACAGCTCTGAGCCGTCGTAATCACCTGAGTGGGAAACTCTGCAATGGCTCAGAGCCATCATTAGCACTCAAAGGGTTAAAGGCTCAGGATCTTTGGACTCAAGAGGAGTAATTTATTCCCATAAACATCTTGGAGTTGGGAGCAATTTACAATGCCTGGCCTTTACATCAGCTTGACCGGTTTATCAGATTTCAATCGGACAATATCTCCTCAGTGGCTTACATCAATCACCAGGGAGGAACTTGGAGTTCCTTACCAATGAAGGAGGTGACTCACATTCTCCAGTGGGCGGAGTCCCACGATTGTCTCCTCTCTGCCTTCCGCATCCCAGGGGTGGACAACTGGGAGGTGGTTTTTTCTGAGCAGGCAGTCTTTTCATTCCGGGGAGTGTGCTCTCCACCCAGAGGTTTTCAATTGATAATCTGATAGTGTCTCGTCAAAATGCCAAGGTTCCAAAGTACGGTTCAAGGTCAAGAGATCCTCAGGCCACTCTGATAGATGCTTTAGCGGTTCCTTGGATCTTCTCTCTGGCATACCTGTTTCCTCCATTGGCTCTCCTTCCATGAATTCTAATAGCTCCTGCATGGCCTTGCAGGATCAGGTTTGCGGATCTGGTAAGGATGTCATCTCTTCCTCCTTGGAGGTTACCTGAGGAAGGACCTTTTAATTCAGGGTCCATTCCTCCATCAAACCTGGATTCTCTGAAGCTGACTGCTTGGACATTGAATGCCTAGTTCTGTCTAGAAGTGAATTTTCTGATACTATGTTTCAGGCTCTCAAACCTGTTACTCGCAAGATCTACCATAAGGTATGGCGTAAATATCTTTATTGGTGCAAATCTAACAGTTTCTCCTGGAGCCGGGTGAGGATTCCCCGTATTTTATCTTTTCTTCAGGATGAACTGGAGAGAGGTTTGTCAGTCAGTACTATGAAGGGTCAGATATTTGCACTGTCTATTCTTTTGCACAAACACCTGGCAGATTTGCCAGAGATTCAAACTTTTGTTCAAGCCCTGGTTAGAATCAGGCCTGTGTTTAAACCTGTAGCTCCTCCAAGGAATCTTAATCTTGTTCTTAAGGTATTGCAACAGGCTCCATTTGAACCAATGCATGTTGTTGATATAAAATTGTTATCTTGGAAGGTTTTGTTTCTTCTTGCTATTTTTTCTGCTCGCAGAGTTTCTGTGAATGGCACCGCAGTATGATTCCCCGCTTTCATGCAGATAAGGCGGTCCTTCAAACTAAATTGGGTTTTCTCCCTAAGGCGGTGTTGGATCAAAACATTATTCAGGAAATTGTTGTTCTTTCTTTTTGTCCTAATTCTTCTTCTCATAAGAAACGTCTTTTGTATAACTTGGATGTTGTGCATGCTCTAAATTGTATCTACAAGCTACTAAAGATTTTCGGCAATCTTCTGCCCTGTTTGTGGTTTTCTCTGGAAAGCGTAAGGGTCAGAAGGCCACTTCTACTACCCTTTTTCTCTGTTTAAGAAGTATGATTCGTTTTGATTATGAGACAGCTGGACAGCAGCCTCCTGAGAGAATTACGGCTCATTCCACTAGGGCTGTCTCCTCATCCTGGGTTTTCAAAAATGAAGCATCTGTCGAACAGATTTGCAAGACAGAAACATGGTCCTCTTTGCATACTTTTTCCAAATTCTACAAATTTGATAATTTTGCCTCGGCTGAGGCCTCTTTTGGGAGAAAGGTTCTTCAAGTGGTGGTGCCTTCTGTTTAGGTCCTCCCTCCCTTTTCATTCTGTGTCCTCTAGCTTGGGTATTGGTTCCCACTAGTAATATGAATGATGCCATGGACTCTCCATGCCATAGGAAAGAAAACAAAATGTATGCTTACCTGATAAATTTCTTTCTTTCCAGGCATGGAGAGTCCATGACCCCGTCCTCTTTTTTTAAATATAATTTGGCAGATTTTTATTTTTAATAAACCTCAGGCACCTCTATACCCTTGTGTTTCTTCTTTTTCCATTTTCCTTCAGCTGATTGACTGGGGATTATGGGTAAGGGAAGTTACACTTAACAGCTTTGTTGGGGTGCTCTTTGCCTCCTTCTGCTGGCCAGGAGTTTAATATCCCACTAGTAATTGGAATGACATTGTGGACTCCCCATGCCTGAAAAGAAAGAACTTTATCAAGTAAGCATAAATTTGTTTTTTTTTTCTGTGTTGTCTGTGGTACTGTGTGGGTATTGGAGAGCAATTCAACAGCAGTGACTAGGTGTTTCTGGGGTGGTCTTAATATTCCTGGTTTCACTTTGTATATCTTGACATTAACAAAAATTGGTAAGCAATGAATGGGACAGAGCATCAAAGCTCCCAGATTAAAGGCACAGAATCCTTTAAGTGCTAATTCTACTATGTAGACAAATGAGATAATAGAATCCAGACTCTATTAAGCACATTTTTGTTGTCACTACATTAAGGTAAGAAAGGGGCAACGTTTCAAGACAGCATTTGGCCCTTAGTCACGTTGTCCCTTTTACCCTAAGGTTTGCTTTGTTACAATAGAGTCTGGTTTCCATTATCTCATCACAGCTCCCAAACAGTGACTATTTGGCAAAATAGGAGCTCTAATATTCTGCTTTAAAAAATAAAAAAAAAGTACAATAAAAATAAAATAAACCTAATTTAGTAGTGTTATATTGTACAGTCTATAAAATATTTTGGGATTATGCATTACTTGAAACATAAAAGGAAAAAGCCACATCATCAAGGGTAATGAGGATCTAAAAATGTCTGACCACAAATGTTGTTTGTTATTTAATGATTTGAAATTTAAATGAGAGAATTGCAGCTGTCGGTTGGTCTTTCTAACAACTGCTGCAAGTCATTAGCGGCTTCAGCTTCCATATTATATTGTCCCTCTGTCTCTTCTTGCTACACCAGCCAATCAATTGTATCTACTTTATGTTCCATAGCTAGAGGACAATAAAGAATGTATGATGCTTGAAAATAAAGGGCAATGTGTGGCTTTGCTTCTTGAAATGCTTGTTAAATGATATTGATCCAAACAACATCATCAAACACACATCCAAATTTCTAAATGAGTTACACAATTACTTTTTATCATAACCTGGAAACACAGGATGCTCATTATTAAGAAACTTAATTACAAATGCAGATGAGTGGATTTTAATGAAAGTTATTCTTCACAAGGGAGGAACAGTCACTAAATTACATTTAAAAGCCAAGAACTCTAGAGAGCACCAGAACATATTTTAATTAAGAAAATCAACTACAAAAGAACTCTTCAAAATGATGCTACAAGTTTTTACCTTTCATTAAGTTAAATTATATATGTATAGTTAACAAAACATACACATATTCCAAAGAAAGATCTATGTATTGCAAATGAAGAGTATCAGAACTTCTTTAGAACAATGAAATAAGTGAGAATTCCTTCTGGCAAACACCTTGATATCCATAACATGGTGGGCAATGGTTCCTTAAGGAGACAACACAATGTGGATATGTACAAAATGGACTACCTTGCAAATTCAAGCTGCATGGTCCATTTGAGGTAATGAATGAGGTGCAGAGTACCTCACCATTTTCTAGAACTGTCATTTTCACAGTGCATGCTGGGTGTATAATTCAGGCCAAAATGGCAGACATGTAACCATGATATTCATACTTATGCCAAAGTGAAATAAAATGGGCTCATTTTCACAACTTTATTTGAATGTTACCAGTGCCAAAATTGATTAATAGCTGAATAAAATATAGTTAGCAAGATTCTAAATTATTCACTAAAACTCTGTTGAGATCAAAATGTTATTATAAGTTCCACTCAGTAAAGATAATGAGTGGTGTTTTTGGTGTTGACTTAAATACAAAAATAACATGGTATTTTTGCTTTTATGTTTAGATTCCTTTTAACTTCTCTACTACAGGTAATATATGAGTTGTTAGAAAAAGAGCACTATTTCTTTCTAAGGTGTGGGGATGTTTTTTGTAAGATAAGCTCAGAGTATACACCTAGTATGGCACAGATTTAACATTTTTTATATTGACACAATATACTTTTTCAGTTGAGTTTCTTGGTTTCAGTTAGGGGTAATGTTTTTGTATTATTGAAGATATACTATATGAATAGTTCAAGCATTTCATGAAGTCACTAATGCTACTGATAATAATTAGGATATTATCCAGAAAACCAAGAATGTACATTACATAAAGGGATAGGAAAGTCAAAATTAAATTTGCATGATTCAGATAGAGCATGTAATTTTAAGGCACATTTAAAGTCACTTCTATTTTCAAATGTGCTTTGTTCTCTTGGTATCCCTTGTTAAAAACGAATACACACATATCCTACACTAATGAAAGCTAGCTGCTGATTGGTGCCTGCATACATTTGTCTCTTGTGATTGGCTAACTAGATGTGTTCAGCTAGCTGCCAGTAGTGCAAGAGAATGAAGCATATTTAATAAACGTAAATTGGAAAGTTGTTTAAAATTGTATGTTTTATCCAAATCTTGAGTTTCATTTTGGGGTTTCCTGTCCCTTTAAATACATGGAAATTAAATTCCTAAATACACAAGCTTTTTTTTTTACCTTACAAGATCTCACAAACCTCATTGTAAGCATGCAATTTTATTATAAAGAAGCTATTTAAAACATGCAGAAAAACAAGGGAAGTAACATTTTTACTCAACTTTAAGATCTCTTTCCGTGCATATTGATTTGCAAAGAATAAACCACTAACTCCAGCTTTTTTGTTGACATCAACTTTTATAATGCAGTGACAAGATAAAGAAAAAGCAAATGATTTGCAAAGTCAGCACTATGCCTAGGACCTAATTGAGATGTGAAGCCAAGAAGGGATGGTATAAAAAAATAATAATGTATGCTTAAAAAGCAATTATAGAAGCAAATGTGTCAGACTCAAGTTCCAAGTTAGAATATTTGCCGTGTTCTAATTCAAAGGGCAGCTATCTGTGTCAATAAGATTCTGTTACATATTGCATTTGATTTTGCACAAAAATGACTCTAGTAGAATTTGAAATAAAGCAGGGATGTAAGATATATGCATTTGTCAGCTATGGCAATGTTTTGCAGATTTAATCTATGAAAACTATTCTTTTAAGAAGTTATTTACTAGTCTTTTTTATTGTTTAAACATTGAGAATCTTACATAGGAATGTATAACCGATATGAATACTACAGATAGCATAAAGAGACAATTTAAGTTACCTACTGAGAATTCTAGAGTCAATCCAAAAAAAAATATATCATAATGGTACTGTATATCCCTGAAATAGCACTATAAATTAATTATTATGAACTATTTTGCTGCCAGATACTCAATATCAATTTCTGGCAGCCAAAGGGCAAGTTTATATACGTTAAAGGGACAGTATACTGTAAAATAGTTTTTCCTTCAATGTGTTTACAATTGCTTTTTTACCAACTGTAGAGTAAAAAATGTATGAAAATTAGCTTTTTAAGGTTTATTGGTGTATATTAAAGCTCTTATTTTGTGGTTTGAAGCCACAATCTATTAAAATGGGTTGAGCTTGTAGGTATAATCAGATCTCATTACTGTATCACATTGGGTACATATACCTGCTTCTTTATCTTATATCTGTCCATAAAACAATCACCAGTACTTGGAGAGAACAATGGAAAATAAACATTTTATTACCTTATCTCTGCTATATCCCAATGGGAGTGTACTTTCTTCTGCTGGCTGTGTTTACAAAGCGTATCTATAGCTTGGACCTGTGACCACAAACTTTCAGAATAGGTGGGGATACCACATGCTAAATCAACTATTTCAAATGCCAATATAAGGGTAAAGGAGCTACTTGTAAACAATTTAATACACTCCAGCATGTTAAGTGGATCATTGGGAACAAATTAAAGGTGAGAAAAATGTGCATCAGTGTATCTGTTATAGATGATTGTAATAAATATGTCACATGCCCATCATCAGCCCATTTAAAGGAAAACATTACTGCAGATGCATCCAGTGATATCTTCTGTGATAATTATGTCTTAATTAAGGATCTCTTACAGAAATCACGCAGGTACTTTACATGTGTAGGTTCAGCAGTTAAATGCCATAGACCAACGTGTGATTTTCTCCTTTAGTATATCTGCTTTTTGGCAGTTATTAACCCTGTTCCTTACATGAGCTTAGTGTTGGGATTCTATGTACAGGAATATTTATAAAGCACAAAAGTACAGCTGGTGTTAAATCACTGGTCTTTCACCAATGACCTTCCTGCTGTTATATGCATTACCGTGCAATTAGCTCCTGGAGTCCTACAGTGGCAAAAAGAGCATCGGGCAACCACCTGGCAGTAATTCAATAAGAATAAACTGCATGAAAGAAAAAATAAAGATTTTTTTACCCTACTCTCCCTTTATAAGAAATAATGAACAAGCATATTTTAAAGGAGAACTAAGAGCTTTACATTGTAAAAAAAAAGTAGCTTATTGTCTGCAGTCCACTTTATGTATTATTGTAGGAGTATCTGTAGTGGGTAAATTGCTAAATATATAAGCCATGAATTTCCTAAGAAAATCCAATACTAGATATTGCTTTACAATATAATTATTTGTTCTTAAAAGGATATGCAAGTCAAAACTAAACTTTCATGATTCTGTCCAATTTTCTTCGGTTACCAAGATTACTCTTTTATCTTGGTATCTTTTGTTGAAGAGCATACCTAGATAGGCACTTGCAGAATTGTCAGGTATTTTTGCAACAACTTGCAGAAAAAAAGAAATCTGATATTTTATTTTTAAAATATGTGGATGCGTCTTTTATGCCCAACCCTTCATGGGTTAGTTCAGTAGCGGTAACTTAACTTATCTTTGAAATGAGCAGATACTATTGATTCCATTAAAGTGACATAGAAATCAAAATTACATTCTCTGAATTAAGTTTTAAGCAAATTTCCAATTTCCTCCTTTTATCTCATGTACTGTATTCTCTTTTATTGAAGAGCATACCTAGAGTGTGTACATTTTCTGATCTCTATATGGCAGCAGTGTTTGCAAGAATATTTGTAACAATTTTTGCCCCACACTGCTCAACAACACATCACATTGTTTAAAAATGTAATGCACAATTTGTGCCCCATGTCACCATAGACTAGACAAAGTCTTCATCAGAACCAATAAGTGTGCCAGTGTTCCCACTAAGGCCAGTTTTGTTTGCGGCCCTCCAGTGAAACAGTTAATAAGAGCACCATACCTTGCAGTTTCCATTGTGCAGTGTTTGCTAATTAAAGGATGTGGTTGCCTATCTGTTTCACTGCTGGGGCGCACATAATACTAGTCTTAGAGGGAACACTGCTCTTGTTCTTATCTACTCACTTGTCTGAAAAGTAACCTTTAGGGTATCGGAATGCTCTCTCTAGCTAAGACAGCGGTCACCTGAGGGATCCAGCAGCAGTCTGTGAGAGTACAACCAGGGCAGTCTTTACAAAGATTTCACTAGATGGAGACTCAAGCGATATAGCTGAAAGGAAAAGATATCTTAAAACACTCAGATTCTACTAACTCAATATGAGTTGTGAAATTAGTATATATCCTTTATAGAACACCACACACATATGCATACTGAACTCATATCTTATCCAAGTTCATATGCTTTGCAACGACTTGTAAAAGAACAAAGAACAATTAGACAGATACAGCCCCAACCCAGCTTTCTCTAACAAAGAGGAAGTTCCATTATGCTTTATTGATGGGAGTAACAGCTCCAACTGACATTGTCTGTTAGTAAGGTCATTAATCCGGCAATTAACATCTTCCTTGATACTTAGCTAGCTGACTGGTCACATACACACCCAGAATACAGAGCATTCCACAAGTATTTCTATAATAATGCACATTTTGATAGCCGTAACAAAACATTGTTACAAATCGTGCTGCCATATAGTGATCAGAATACTTGCACAATGTATGTATGCTCTTCAATAAAATATACCAGGATGATGAAGTAAATTAGATAATAGAAGTACATTGGAAAGTAGTTTAAAATGATATGCATTATCTGTATCATAAAAATTTAATTTTAACTTTCATGTCCCTTTAATTGATTCAATAAAATCTCTTAATTGGTTACAGCTATTGGCCTAATCCATGAAAGGAAAAAACACAAATAACTCTAACATATTTTTTAGCTTGTTTTTGCCTGCCAGCTGCTACAAAGAGATAACTTGACTTTTTTTGTGTAGATCAACACCTAATAATTAGTGCAGTATACTTACTCCGAAAAGTTCAGAGTCCAACTTGATCAGTGTGGTAAATTTCTGTTTATTCCCCACTAGTCTGGACATAGCTGCAAGTAATACAACTCACTGAGAAGTGTTGTATTCAAAAATTTAAATAATATGCAGTATACTTACTTCCGAAATAATCGGAATCCTCCAGCTCCTCACAAGACAATTGGAAGTGTATTAAAGTTTCTGTCTACTTTCCCATAATGCAGGTGTGATCCAAAATAATCAGAATCCAGCTCCTCACGGGATAAATGTAGCTCTTGAGAAAGATGAGTTCTTCGTTGAAACGCGTAGAGCAAATTTATAGAGCTTTTTTTATTTATCCATTGTGACACGTTTTAATAAATGTTTGTTTTGTAACAAATATTTGCCTGCTGCCTTTTGGAATCGTCACAATATTGCTACATTTATCCCGTGAGGAGCCGGATTCCGATTATTTCGGATCACACCTGCATTATGGGAAAGTAGACAGAAACTTTACTACCCTTCCAATTGTCTTGGGAGGAGCTGGATTCCGATTATTTCGGAAGTGAGTATACTGCATATTATTTACATTTTTGAATACAACACTTCTCAGTGAAAGTTTTATCACTTGCAGCTACGTCCAGACTGGGAATAAACAGAAATTTACCACACATTCAATATCAGGTTTTACAACTGATCAAGTTGGACTCTGAACTTTTCGGAGTAAGTATATGTAAGGGTTAAACTTCTGCTCACCTAGTAACTCCACCCTTTTTACCTATATCAGTACCAGCACACCTGCAGACAAGTGCTTGGTAATTTGTTTTGTTCCTGAACTGCATGCTGTGCATATGGATTAACTTTGTTTGCCTACTCTCCTAACTTGGATTATAAATATAGGACGTCCTATTTCTCAAAATACTCTGAGCCTCAGATTCTAAGGAATCCTCTTCTATAATTCCCTTTGCAAAGAGAACTTTCATAATTACCCTCTGAACAGCTTCCAACTAAGGATTCAGCTGTTCCACCTCTCCCTTGCATAAACTGAACTCTGCTACAATTCTGCTGTCAGCATATCCTGTGCTGACAGGCAGATTCACACAGTCTATTCAGAGGTAGGAGCTGCGCACACAGCCATCACGCTACCTAGTGCTGACAGGCAGATACACACTGGGTATTCAGAGGTAGGAGCTGCGCTGTGTATCATCACTCTCTCCAGTAACCCCTACTGTGCTGGACTGGTACTAACTTGGCATTTACACTTCTACCTATTACTTCTCTGTACTTATCTGACATCCAATCTGCTCAGACCAAAGGTGAAGTCACCAACACTTTTAGCACAACCTCAGATCTCTATACCATCTGACAAATATCAGACCTGAGTATTTACCACCTACTAATTAAAATCGCTTTATTACTTGAGCGTACCTGAACAATAGCTATGCTCCTAAAGAAGGTGAAACAACAACCACTTTTGTAAAACAATTCTGCAGCTGAGGTCTAGATCCCAGTTCTAATCTTACATATTACCAAGCCCCAAAAATGGACCCAGCAGAATTGCCACAAGTGGTGTATAATCTTTCTCAGAGAGTGGACCAGCTCTCACAGGGACTCAGGGAGCTTCAAGTTGAGAACCAGACCTTAAGAGGTATAATAAGGGACTCCCTCACTCCAAAAGCATCCTCTTCAGAGCCTACCATAGAACCTCAAGTCTCGCTGCCTGATACCTTCTCAGGTAATCGCAAGAATTATAGACATTTCAAAAATGCTTGCACTCTGTTATTTCAATTGAAGCCAAAAACCTACAGTACACTGTATGAGGCCAATGATCCAGTCTTAACCTCATTCCCACAATTTCTTGCTACAATGGATGAACTTTATGTTGATTCTAACTTACAGTTAACTGCAGAATCCAATATGAGAGGCCTCAAACAAGGCCGAAGACAGGTTGAAGATTATATTACGGAATTCAAACTGTATTCAACCGACTCGCAGTGGAACGCCATTGCGCTAAAAAATCAATACAGGATAGGCCTGTCAGATCCTATTAAGGATGAGCTAGCCCGTGTAGAGCTTCCCGATACCTTGGAAGGATTAATGAAGCTGACGATACAAATAGATTGTAGGCTGCGAGAGAGGAGAAGTGAGAGGGGTATGCCAGAAAGCACATCTAAACCCTCGAATTATGTAAGACCAGCAACTTCCTGCAAGAATACGGTCGAACCTATGGACATAGGTGTGATTAGAGGTCCCCTTACCTCAGAAGAACGGTACAGAAGGAGAACACAGTACCTCTGTATGTACTGCGCAAATCCCAGCCACACCGTTAAAGAGTGTCCAGTACTTCAAAAATCAAGGAAAAGTAAGTTCCATCACATTCACACTGCACATACCTGTCAGAGCAATTCCACTTATTGTTATCTCTCTCTCCATTTACAGTGGGACCAAAACAGACTGACGACTAATGCCTTAGTAGACAGCGGAGCCTACGGCAACTATATAGATAAAGATGTTGTAGCTGTCAATAAAATTCCTTTTGTTTGCAAGCAACAACCTGTGTCTATTCGCCTTATTGATGGTACCAATATCTCCACAGGTCCCATTACACAGCAGACGATACCTTTACAGGTACTAACACCTTCAAGGCACACCGAATATCTTACATTCGATATCCTACCCTCACCATTGTTCCCTATTATTTTAGGCCTAAGTTGGCTGCAATTACATCAGCCCCAAATTAATTGGAAGGACTTGACCTTCGATTTCACATCCACATTTTGCAAGACAACCTGCTATCCGCATCAGGGTTTACTCTTACATCTACAGGAAAATGAACTCACACTACCCAAAGAATACACCGATTTCGTTGATGTATTCAGTAAAAAAGAGGCTGAGGCATTACCGCCGCATCGAGTCTATGACTGCCCAATAGATCTCCAGCCTGGAGCAGTAGTTCCTTATGGACATCTGTACCCTCTAAGTAAGCCAGAATTGGATTATCTGAAAACATATATGGATGAAAACATACGTAAGGGGTTCATACGACCATCCACCTCCCCAGCTGGTGCGGGGATTTTTTTTGTCAAAAACAAAGATTCATCTCTACGTCCCATAATAGAATACCGGGAACTTAATAAGAGGACTATTAAAAATAGGTACCCCCTGCCGTTAATTCCCGAACTCATAGAAAGATTGCATCAAGCTACTGTTTTTACAAAGCTTGACCTACGTGGAGCCTATAATTTATTCCGCATTAGAGACGGTGATGAATGGCTCACTGCGTTCCGTACCAGATACGGCCTCTACGAATATCTCGTGATGCCATTTGGGCTTTGCAACGCCCCAGCAACGTTCCAATTTTTTATCAATGATATTTTTAGGGATCTCTTAGACGTATGTATCGTGATATATTTAGAAGACATCTTAATCTACTCAAAAAATATATCCGAACATATTAAACATGTCCGTTGGGTCCTCTCCCGCTTACGTACTCATCATCTGTACGCCAAGCCAGAGAAATGTGTGTTCCACACTAACCAAATTTCATGCTTAGGGTACCATTTCTCTCCAGCAGGAATTGAGATGGAACAAAATAAAGTACAGACAGTCATTGAATGGAAAACGCCCACAACAAAAAAGGAGCTCCAACGCTTCCTAGGTTTTGCGAATTATTATCGCAAATTTATTAAGAATTTCTCAAAAATTGCAAAACCTCTCTCAACACTATCTGGATCTACGCAATTCCGCTGGACTCCTCAAGCAAATAATGCTTTCCTAGAATTGAAGTCCCGCTTTACTACAGCTCCAATCTTGAAATTTCCCAATCCTGAGCTACCTTACACTCTCGAGGTGGATTCCTCTGATTATGCCATCGGAGCTGTACTGTCACAATGAGAGACACCGGCCACCCCACTCCATCCAGTAGCTTACCTGTCTAAAGTCATGTCACCAGCTGAGAGAAACTATCCCATTGGTGACAAAGAACTCCTTGCAATAAAGAGATCACTAGAACATTGGAGGCATCTTCTCGAGGGCACTCTCCATCCATTGGTGATCTACACTGATCATAAAAACCTGGAGTATTTACAAACCAACAAGACCCTTTCTGCAAGACAGGTGAGATGGAGCCTGTATTTTGCCAGGTTCAACTTCAATATAATCTATCGAACAGCAAACAAGAATGGCAAGGCAGATGCCTTGTCACGAAAAGAGGACAAACCCCCAGAAACCTCAACACAAAAATCTATGATACCTCCAGAACGCTTCTTAGGTGTTATATCTTCCTACTCAAAACAAATCGTGGAGGCACTAAAATCTGATTCCGCTTTACCAAAGGATCAGGTCACTCTACATTCCAATGGCCTCTACTACCACAATGAAAAATTGTATATCCCAGTCAGTCTTAGACAACAATTGATTCACTTGTTCCATGATACCCCTCTATCCGGACATCAGGGAGTGAGACGCACTTCAGAATGGATAACACGAGAATTCTGGTGGCCTGGGTTAAAGGACTCAATAAAGGAACACATAAGTAGTTGCCTTATCTGTACAACCTGCAAAAACAAAAATAAAAGCCCATTTGGTTTTCTGTTACCTCTACCCATTCCAGAGAAACCATGGCAACATATTGGTTTAGATTTTATTGTAGAATTACCAGTCTCAAATTTACAAACAACAATCCTTGTAGTCATTGATCATCTCACCAAGATGACATACTTTGTGCCATTCCATAAACTCCCTACAGCAGCAGAGACAGCAACACTATTTGTCAAGCATATAATCAAATTACATGGAATCCCTTCAACACTGTATTCTGACAGAGGGACACAGTTCACATCTAACTTCTGGAGACATCTTTGCAGAATCCTGCAGATCGACCATCGTTTCTCGTCTTCCTATCATCCACAGACGAACGGACAGGTGGAAAGAACAAAACAATGGCTTGAGCAGTACCTCCGGTGTTACTGTTCACAACATCAACATGATTGGGAGGAATATTTACCTCTCGCCGAATATGCCTATAATGATGCAAGCAATGCCAGTACTAAGATGTCACCTTTCTTCGCCAACCATGGGTTTCACCCTACATTTTCTTTAGCCCCAGGTGTTGTCTCAGACTCTCCACAGGTAGACCAGTTGACTAACTCCATGCTGGAGGTCTTTAGGACTCTTCAAGATAACATCAAACAGGCTCAAGATTCTCAAAAGAAATATTATGACCAGAGGAGAAGGCCATCTCCAGTATACTCTATTGGTGATTTCGTTTGACTTTCAACCAAAAATCTACGTTTGAACATTCCTGCTAAGAAACTTGCCAGGAAGTTCATAGGTCCGTTTCCCATAACTAAGTTGGTTAACGAAAATGCAGTCACTCTGGGTCTACCTCCTAGTTTGCACATCCATTCCACATTCCATGTCTCACTGATAAAACCTGCTAGACTTATGAGGGACACCAGTGTTGTACTTCCCTCTGACCCAATTCAGGATTTACCCAATGAATTTGAAGTTGAAGAACTCGTAGATTCCAGACATCATAACGGTGGCATACAGTACCTGGTTCGCTGGAAGGGCTACACCAGTCAGGATGACTCCTGGGAACCATCGGTTAACATTCATGCACCGAGATTGGTTGCCTTGTTCCATCGGAGGCATCCTGATCGCCCCCGCCGCAAGCCGTGGGACGGCTTGCCTGAGAGGGGGATCCTGTAAGGGTTAAACTTCTGCTCACCTAGTAACTCCACCCTTTTTACCTATATCAGTACCAGCACACCTGCAGACAAGTGCTTGGTAATTTGTTTTGTTCCTGAACTGCATGCTGTGCATATGGATTAACTTTGTTTGCCTACTCTCCTAACTTGGATTATAAATATAGGACGTCCTATTTCTCAAATTACTCTGAGCCTCAGATTCTAAGGAATCCTCTTCTATAATTCCCTTTGCAAAGAGAACTTTCATAATTACCCTCTGAACAGCTTCCAACTAAGGATTCAGCTGTTCCACCTCTCCCTTGCATAAACTGAACTCTGCTACAATTCTGCTGTCAGCATATCCTGTGCTGACAGGCAGATTCACACAGTCTATTCAGAGGTAGGAGCTGCGCACACAGCCATCACGCTACCTAGTGCTGACAGGCAGATACACACTGAGTATTCAGAGGTAGGAGCTGCGCTGTGTATCATCACTCTCTCCAGTAACCCCTACTGTGCTGGACTGGTACTAACTTGGCATTTACACTTCTACCTATTACTTCTCTGTACTTATCTGACATCCAATCTGCTCAGACCAAAGGTGAAGTCACCAACACTTTTAGCACAACCTCAGATCTCTATACCATCTGACAAATATCAGACCTGAGTATTTACCACCTACTAATTAAAATCACTTTATTACTTGAGCGTACCTGAACAATAGCTACGCTCCTAAAGAAGGTGAAACAACAACCACTTTTGTAAAACAATTCTGCAGCTGAGGTCTAGATCCCAGTTCTAATCTTACAGTATACTGCACTAATTATTAGGTGTTGATCTACACAAACAAAAGCCAAGTTATCTCTTCCTCAGCTTTAACTGGAACATTAGAAAAAGAACTCTTTAGTACCTGCGCCACTAAGGCGAGTATTATTTTTGTCATATCTGTACTGATATTGTTGTAACATCTACCATATTCTGCATAGAATCACTGTGTATATATATATATATATATATATATATATATACACACATATATATATATATATATATATATATATATATATATATATATATATATATATACATATACACAACATAGATACACATATCACCTAATAGGATGTAGGTAGCACTCATTTTACTACAAATTATTTTATACAGATTCAAAACAGGTTAAGGCTCATTAAAGTAAAAAAATGACATGTTCTAATTCGTTACATCACAGACTTTTAAAGTGAGCAACCATGTAATACAGCAGAGCTATTCTCATGGCCATGCAGCGCAACTAGCACTGCTGATTGTATCATTGCAATCTACAGTATAAAAATATTTGTAATATGTTTTATTTATTCACCCCTCCACTTTCCCAGTAAATAAACTCTGAAAACTGTACACATAGAGGCCCATTTATCAAGCTCCAAATGGAGCTTGAGGGTCCGTGTTTCTGGCGAGCCTGCAGGCTCGCCAGAAACAGCAGTTATGAAGCAACGGTCTAAAGACCGCTTCTCCATAACCCTGTCGGCCTGTTCTGAGCAGACGGACAGAGATCACCACAATTCAATCCGTTGATTTACACCTCCCTGCTGGCGGCCAATCTGCAGGGGGCGGTGTTGCAGCAGCAGCTCACAAGAGCTGCTGGTGCAATGCTGAATACGTAGAGCGTATTGCTCTCCGCCTTCAGCGAGGTCTGTTGAACCTGATCCGCACTGTTGGATCAGGTCCGACAGACCTTTAATAAATAGGCCTCATAATCTATATCATAATACATTCTACACAGTAATTGCTTGATCAATGTAGGAGTTCATTTTATATGCCCCTAACTGGCCAGAGAAGAGTAGATAAAAGAAATGTATTGGGCTAGAATATGGGCTCCATGTACGAAGCAGCGAAAGCTGCTCCGGAGCCCTTGCGGGGCAGGTTCGCATATGCGAGCCTGCTTCCCGCAATGTAAGAAGCAGCAGTCATTAGACCGCTGCTTCCTACACCCTACGCCACCTCTTAGCTGGCGAGGCAAAATCACAGAGAGCACGCTCGCTCTCGGTGATTGACAGCCCATTCAGTCGCGTGATTGGTCCACGATTGAAGGGGCGGGAATTACACACTCCGATTAGTGTGTAATGATACATACGGGCAAGCGGATCAACAGATCCGCTGCCCGTGTGTAGTGAAGGCGGGCGGACAGCTTCACGAGTTGAGAAGCTGTCCGTCAGCCATTTAGTACATGGCACCCTATGAGTGAAGCGATAGTTTGTGCTTACGTGTTAACCCTGCTAGACTTCGGCTTTGTGCAAATCTGATTGCGTGCGTATTTCAAGTTAAAATAAAAATATTTCACTTGCGCAGTAACACTACCTTCCCCTACAGGGAGTGCAGAATTATTAGGCAAGTTGTATTTTTGAGGATTAATTTTATTATTGAACAACAACCATGTTCTCAATGAACCCAAAAAACTCATTAATATCAAAGCTGAATAGTTTTGGAAGTAGTTTTTAGTTTGTTTTTAGTTATAGCTATTTTAGGGGGATATCTGTGTGTGCAGGTGACTATTACTGTGCATAATTATTAGGCAACTTAACAAAAAACAAATATATACCCATTTCAATTATTTATTTTTACCAGTGAAACCAATATAACATCTCAACATTCACAAATATACATTTCTGACATTCAAAAACAAAACAAAAACAAATCAGTGACCAATATAGCCACCTTTCTTTGCAAGGACACTCAAAAGCCTGCCATCCATGGATTCTGTCAGTGTTTTGATCTGTTCACCATCAACATTGCGTGCAGCAGCAACCACAGCCTCCCAGACACTGTTCAGAGAGGTGTACTGTTTTCCCTCCTTGTAAATCTCACATTTGATGATGGACCACAGGTTCTCAATGGGGTTCAGATCAGGTGAACAAGGAGGCCATGTCATTAGATTTTCTTCTTTTATACCCTTTCTTGCCAGCCACGCTGTGGAGTACTTGGACGCGTGTGATGGAGCATTGTCCTGCATGAAAATCATGTCTTTCTTGAAGGATGCAGACTTCTTCCTGTACCACTGCTTGAAGAAGGTGTCTTCCAGAAACTGGCAGTAGGACTGGGAGTTGAGCTTGACTCCATCCTCAACCCGAAAAAGCCCCACAAGCTCATCTTTGATGATACCAGCCCAAACCAGTACTCCACCTCCACCTTGCTGGCGTCTGAGTCAGACTGGAGCTCTCTGCCCTTTACCAATCCAGCCACGGCCCATCCATCTGGCCCATCAAGACTCACTCTCATTTCATCAGTCCATAAAACCTTAGAAAAATCAGTCTTGAGATATTTCTTGGCCCAGTCTTGACGTTTCAGCTTGTGTGTCTTGTTCAGTGGTGGTCGTCTTTCAGCCTTTCTTACCTTGGCCATGTCTCTGAGTATTGCACACCTTGTGCTTTTGGGCACTCCGGTGATGTTGCAGCTCTGAAATATGGCCAAACTGGTGGCAAGTGGCATCTTGGCAGCTGCACGCTTGACTTTTCTCAGTTCATGGGCAGTTATTTTGCGCCTTGGTTTTTCCACACGCTTCTTGCGACCCTGTTGACTATTTTGAATGAAACGCTTGATTGTTCGATGATCACGCTTCAGAAGCTTTGCAATTTTAAGAGTGCTGCATCCCTCTGCAAGATATCTCACTATTTTTGACTTTTCTAAGCCTGTCAAGTCCTTCTTTTGACCCATTTTGCCAAAGGAAAGGAAGTTGCCTAATAATTATGCACACCTGATATAGGATGTTGATGTCATTAGACCACACCCCTTCTCATTACAGAGATGCACATCACCTAATATGCTTAATTGGTAGTAGGCTTTCGAGCCTATACAGCTTGGAGTAAGACAACATGCATAAAGAGGATGATGTGGTCAAAATACTCATTTGCCTAATAATTCTGCACTCCGTGTATACGCCAAACTTGAAATATTGCGACAGCACTAACGTATTCAACCGTAGACTTCAATAGAGTGGGAAAGGTGGGGGAAAAATAACCGTACTAGCATGCAAACCTGATTGCATTTTCTTAAGTGTGCTAACCTGACATGAAATATTAACATTTCACACTCCAGTGTTTTTCACATAGAAGACTATGTTCTATTTATTCATATATATATATATAGAGAGAGAGAGAGAGAGAGTGAAAGAGTGAGAGTGAGAGTGAGAGTGTGAGAGAGAGAGAGAGAGAGAGAGAGAGAGAGAGAGAGAGAGAGAGAGAGAGATGTATACAGTCATATGCAAATGTTTAGGCACACCTGACAATTTCTATGATTTTCATATATAAATAATTGGGTGTTTGGATCAGCAATTTCATTTTGATCTATCAAATAACTGAAGGACACAGTAATATTTCAGTAGTGAAATTAGGTTTATTGGATTAACAGAAAATGTGCAATATGCATCAAAACGAAATTAGACAGGTGCATAAATTTGGGCACCCCAACAGAAATATTGCATTGATATTTAGTAGAGCCTCCTTTAGCATAAATAACACACTCTAGATGCTTCCTATAGCCTGTAATGAGTGTCTGGATTCTGGATGAAGGTATTTTGGACCATTCCAACTTGCAAAACATCTCCAGTTCAGTTAGGTTTGATGGTTGCCGAGGATTTACAGCCCGCTTCAAATCACCCCACAGATTTTCAATGATATTCAGGTCTGGGGACTGGGATGGCCAGAACATTGTACTTGTTCCTCTGCATAAATGCCAGAGTAGACTCAATCTTTTTTTCATCAGTCCACAGCACCTTATTCCAAAATGAAGCTGGCTTGTCCAAATGTGCGTTTGCATACCTCAAGTGACTCTGTGGTGTGTGTGCACAAAAGGCTTCTTCCGCATCACTCTCCCATACAGCTTCTCCTTGTGCAAAGTTTGCTGAATTGTTGAACGATGCACAGTGACACCTTCTGCAGCAAGATGATGTTGTAGGTCTTTGGAGGTGGTCTGTGGGCTGTTTTTGACTGTTCTCACCATCCTTTGCCTTTGCCTCTCCAATATTTTACTTGGCCTGCCATTTCTGGCCTTAAAAAGAACTGTGCCTGTGGTCTTCCATTTCCTCACTATATTCCTCACAGTGGACACTGACAGCTTAAATCTCTGTGATAGCTTTTTGTAGCCTTCCTTTAGTCTAAACCATAATGTTGAACAATCTTTGTTTTCAGGTCATTTGAGAGTAGTTTTGAGGCCCCCATGTTGCCACTCTTCAGAGGAGAGTCAAAAAGAACAACTTGCAATTGGCCACCTTAAATACCTTTTCTCATGATTGGATGCATATGTCTATGAAGTTAAAGGCTTAATGGGCTCACCAAACCAATTGTGTGTTCCAATTAATCAGTGCTAAGTAGTTACAGGTATTCAAATCAACAAAATGACAAGGGTGCCCACATTTATGCACCTGTCTAATTTCATTTTGATGCATATTGCACATTTTCTGTTAATCCAATAAACCTCATTTCACTACTGAAATATTACTGTGTACTTCAGTTATTTGATAGATCAAAATGAAATTGCTAATCCAAACACCCAATTATTTATATATGAAAATCATGTAAATTGTCAGGGGTGCCTAAACTTTTGCATACGACTGTATATATAGGAATATCTATTTAGAAATACTTAGAATATTGGAGGTGATACCTATGTCTACTGAAAACAGGAAATGTATAACAAAGCATACTTCAAAGTATAATCTCTGTTGTCTCACTTCATTTTTACTATTGTATTTAAGTTAACTTTTAATAAAGGTTTTATAAACAAAAAATACTATGTGAAGAACTATGGAGTATGAAATATTTTCAGTAAATACACAATATAACAATTAAATATGAATATTGCATATATATGTTTTTACATCTTTTCATCTACTTGACTGCAAAGGGCTCCAATGCACTAATATATGTCTATATATGTATACATATGTATTTATATGTTTATATGTGTATATATGTCTGTAAATACAAATATACACATATAAATACATAAATATGTACACACATAAACACACTCACAATTACATACATATATATTTATACGCCAACCTTTTTATGGGTTGGTGGTAGCTGTCCCACATCTATGGAGAAGAAAATGGAGAAGAAAATGATCATAAACTATGTATCGCCTTTTATAGGCGATACATAGATGATCTCTTGTTTGTCTGGCAGGGTACAGACAATGAAATGTCTGACTTTATGACCAAACTGAATAACAACAGCATAGGTCTCAGATTTACTCATGAGACAAATACTAGTCAGATACATTTTCTAGACCTTACCCTAACAATTGCTGAAAATGGCAGAGTCAGAACAAGTACTTATCGGAAACCGATTACAAAAAACACTTTGCTTCACGCAAAGAGTTGCCATCCTAAGCAAGTTCCACTGGCAGTGGCTAAAGGTGAACTCATCAGAACAAAAAGAAACTGTACGGATGAGAGCACTTATCAGGCACAAAGCAGAGATCTTGAGAAGAGACTCTTGCAAAGGGGCTATCCCAAATATACTGTCAAGCAGGCGAAGTCACAGGTAGACAGACTGGATAGGAAGGCACTCTTACAGGGATCATTAAGATCCTCCAATCCATCCACTCAGGAAGGAAAAGTTACATTTGTAACAGATTATAGCACAGATTATAAGAACATCTGTGGTATAATAAATAAACACTTCCATCTACTTAAAGCTGATGACAGACTTGTAGACAGTGTGGATAGGGGCCTCAGATGCTCTTATCGGAAAAGCAAAACTATAGGAAATTATTTGGCACCCTCTGAATTGCCCAGGATAACAGGCACAGAAGAAAGCTCTTGGCTAAGGCATAGGGGGATGTACAGATGTGGTAGGGCCAGATGTAAACCGTGTGACAAAGCCATTATCTCGAATGAATTTCATTCAGAAGTCACAGGTGAAGTGTTTAAAATAACCTCCTGCCTAAACTGTACATCCTCCTATGTCATATATGTTCTATCCTGTGTGGAATGTAAGCTGCAATATGTAGGACTCACCTCAACTGAGGTTAATGTCCGAATACGTAATCATTTGTCTACCATCAAAATGGGAGAGGCAACTACCCCCTTGGTCAGACATTTCAAAGATTCACACAATAAAAGCAGTACCACTCTGAGATGGCAAGCCATTGAAAGAATCGAAACCCCTTTAAGAGGTGGGGACAGGAATCTAATTTTGGGAAAAAGAGAGATGTAATGGATCTTTAAACTCCAAACAAGAGTGCCAAGGGGTCTGAACTCCGAATATGATCTAATAAACTATTGGCAATAGTAACAAATTAATAAACAGTATTGTAGAATTATATTCATATTCACACAACATTACTAAGCAAACACTAAGTACTTCAGATTTTCAAATTTCCAAAAATCTCATAACATACTATTGGGAAAAAGCTTTGATTGTTAGACAGAACATTTAGATAAATGTGTAATACATACACTCTTTCGTACCTTAACAGTAAATAGAATAAATCACTAGAGAAGAAAAAGAAGTGTCTCTGTTATGCACTTACATAATGATATCGATTAGTAAGCATAATGTATAATAAGTCACCAGTCCAGTGAAACTTATCAGAGGTCTTCCAAGTAGATAGATAAAAACTACTATAAGAATTTTATTCACTATAGGTACGGTCCTCAATCAGTTAGTGTTACAACTTAGGTACATAATTAATACATAAAACAGAAATAATGCGCTAAACAGAATGTTTAAAAACAACGCAAAATAGAATACCTAATTTATTTCACCCACTTTAATGATGGTCATATAGTGCATTAGGTCCAAATCTTCAAATAATTTTTCACAGTTTCCCATATCTACACTTACATACAAATACAAGAATGTAATTTTTCAACAAAAGTTAGTAGTTGGTCAGCAGCATAAAATAATCAGGCAGGGAATAGGTTAACACAGCACTTTAGTTCTAACATTGAAAATGTGTAATCATGTTTTAACCAATCAGAATTAACATTGTCTTTTAAATGGTTAGCACTGATGCACTCAATCAAGCTATGATTACGGCACACAGCCGAAACATGTCAGCTTGAGTACACAGTGCTCTATGTTTCTTTGCTGTAGGACCCCTCCAGGGACTTTTTAATGGATAACAAATAAAGTTGTTTTTAACTCACTCATTTGACCTACGGATCGAATTCTTTCCTCATTTTTTGTGTGTATATATATATATATATATATATATATATACATACACACACACACACATATATATATATAAATAAAATGCAGTACATATACATATAAGACATGTATATGTATGTATCTCTATGTTAAAGCCTTTTGCATGCATTTGTTTTTCTACACCTGAGACTTTTTAATGCAATTAGTTTTTACTATTTTTTTCAGACAGTGTTATTATGAGTAACTGTACTGTTAAAGGTATCTTTGTTGTTTTTTATGCAACTTTTTGTCTTGAATAAGAGTTAACCAGAGCTATTAAGTTGCACTATCCTGATGCGCATGATATTCAAGTGAACGTGTTTAATTTCAGCTAGTAACACTGCGCTACTCCTACTTCTGAAGCGTACAGAGCCGCAATAAACCCATTTTTGCCTGAATTCAACTGTTAGCTCGTCATTCATCATCTAGCCCATAATCGGTATCACATTAGACTGCAAAACAATGCAAATTTTTCTAAGAAAAGTAGAGTTGTAAATGCTTGTAAGACATTGATTTTATGTTTAGTGCTTAATAGCTTATCTTTCATGAGGAACTACAGCCCATTTGACCTTTGCAATAGTTTTATTTACAAGACATACCTATTATGCTATAATCATAACGTTTCACTGGTTTTGCGATGCCTTGTAGATTGCGTTTGTGCTATAACAACCTGCCATTTGTACTCTTTCCCTTCTTGGTTTTAATAAAAACAACCGAATCATTTGCACAACACTAATTATTTTATTAAACAGTACTGCTCTAGGATGATCTTCTTGTAGTCATGACACATTGATTGTCGGCTACATGAATAATCTGCTTCTTGTTGGTTCATTGGCTGTTTCATATTAAGGAACTACAATGTATTGCAGGTCTCAAGCAGAACTTAGTTAAGTTTGACCGGTTAGCAAAGGTTAGATACAGAAAACGAGTTTCTTTTAAATTATGTTAACCGATGGTAAGAAGTAGTTTTAAACCTGGGGTAATAACAAGTTTCAACAAGAAAATCCAATGGAGATTTGTCATGTAACTACCAGTTTACACAGCAATAGAAACTAGGTTGTAGTTATCAAGGGACCTTAGTGCAAAAATACATGCTCTATATGAAATAAAGCATTTTCTGTTTTGGCAATACCATGTTCCTTTAATCTTCCAATCTGTGTATGATGCATATTAATTTCAGGTGCAAAAAAAATTGTCTTTTCTTTAAGTAATACATAACATTTTTCTGTAAATGTGTGCAAATAAATCGTCATCACAGTAATACAGAAATGATTACAGAACACTAAAATCGTTTTTCATTGCTTTGTTGTTTTATTTTTAATGAATTTTGATGAAAAAAATGTTGTGGCATCCATTATAATTCTAATAAAATATGTATAACCATTTAATTGACTGGTCATTGTAAACTATGTGGTTTCTTCAGAAAGGTCAATCATACTAGGTACACATTGTCCATTTGTTCAGCATCCTAATTAGTGTCCAGCACATTGCAAATAATCACATGCTCTTAATGTTTAACGTATTGTTCTAGAATATAGCGTTTCTTCATTGGTAATTGTTACCTTTTTTTCCCTTTAAATTGTAATAAGTGTTTGAAGACTGATACATACATATCTTAACAGCTTGTTATTGATAATATCCATTAGATAAGAATTTGTATATATAAAGTATTAAATTGAATTCTAGTGTAAAATGAAATTGTTCTCTTTTGTTAGAGCATTTTATTTTTAAAAGATAAAACAGAGCCTTATAATTTTACAAAACAATGTCCCTTTAAACAATATAATCAAAGTATATTAGTCTTATATTAAAGGGACACAAAATTTGTATTTTGTAATTCAGATAGAGCATGCAATTTTAAGCAACTTTTTAATTTACTCCTATTATCAATTTTTCTTTGTTCTCTTGCTAACTTTATTTGAAAAAGAAGGCATCTAAGCTTTTTTTTGGGTTCAAAACTCCGGACAGCACTTTTTTATTGGTGGATGAATTTATCCACCAATCAGCAAGGACAACCCAGGTTGTTCACCAAAAATGGGCCGGCATCTGAACTCACATTCTTGAATTTCAAATAAAGATACCAAGATAAAGAAGAAAATGTGTTAATAGAAGGAAATTAGAAAGTTGCTTAAAATTTCATGCTCAATCTGAATCATTAAAGAAATATTTTGGGTACAGTGTCCCTTTAAAAAATTGCTTAGACTTGCTGATTTTCAGAAACTGTTATTAGGGTGGTGATAGCCACCTACCAAACCTAGCTTATTACACATGCTTAGTTTTTGCAACAGCAGAGCTATGAGTTACAGTTGAGAAAAGACAATAGCATTCACTTTATCATGAGCTACACAAAATCAATTATTTTTACCATTCAAATGTCTCTTTTATTGAAGACAACTACTCAATCAATAACATCACTGACAACATCATATGTTATGAATTTGATCATTAATGACCTGACATAACAGATCATATGACCAATTTAACATCATTATTTAAAGAATTTTTTTCACATGTGATATTATTTATCAAATTATATCCATGACATCAATAATGAGAACACAGAAACCAAAATAGTAATGAATGTGAAGCTGTATTAGGGGGGGAAACACATATTGCGATAGATTAAAAGTGACTGTTAACTGTTGCGTGCAAGCAATGTTTTTTTTTTTTGTGCAACAGAAAGAGCTTGCATATTACAAGTTAAAAGTAAACTTGATCACGATATCATAATCGCATTTGACGCTCTTTGGGTTAGCGCTACTAAAAACCTTGCGTAAAAGATACTGCATTAAAAAATTGCACTAAACACAACATAAATACATTGAAATACTCATATAAACAATATCTGATAAAAATTATTCATATAAATATTTTTTTTTAAAGTTATAAGGGCTCAAAGGTATATGGTATATAACAAGGTGTTTGACTGCCAAGGTCTGTATTGTATATATACATACAGTACATGCATACATATACATGTCTAAATATGTGAATGTATGCATATATATTTGTGTATATTTGTATTTATATGTTTTACTGTATATTTACTGTACATTTTCACATTCCAATGTTCTTCCATACAGGACAATGTTATTTTTATTGTAAATGTTTATATGTATGTATGTATGTATGTATGTGTATATATATATATATATATATATATATATATATATAAACCAATAGTAAAAGTCACTGTTACTGTCCTATTAATAAGAATAGTTGTCTTGTAGACATAAACAAAGTCCGGTAAATGTGCGTACTCCGTATCAAAGCAATAAGCTGTAAGATATGTGTATAAAAAGCTTTGAATCGCTTGAGACAACTCGGTAAACCCCCTATACACGCCTATGATGGTAATCAGTGAATATACCAGGGACTGAGTGTGCTTCAGAATACCGGAGGCTATGGAGTACAACAAGCGGTATACAAACAGAGTGTGCGGTACCTTCTAATCTCAAACATGAAGAGAGAGGACCAGGACCAATGATCCCAGACGGCGTAATCGCCTTTACTCACCGCACCTCTGGACCGCTAACTCCAAATTGCTCAATCTCTGCCTAGAGGAAAACCTCCGGAATTCACTTGTGTGCACTCGACGGTCTCCTCAGCGTAACTCCAAAAGGCGTCCTACTGTGCAGGAGGGGGCGTGACGTGCATGCTTCAGCGTGTTGAATCCATGCGCTGATCCTTGTCAATATCTTTAACAGAGTTCCCATAAACCGGCTTTGGAGCAATGGGTCCCAGAACTGCTGCTGCTGCCCGGAATATTAGAAATATAATTGAAAAAAGTTGCTAGCAGCAGTCTTAAAAACATACAGTCTTTATTGAAACATCAGTAGTAAAAACACTCCAGGGAAAGCCACAAATGCATTCACAAATGCCCATCAGGCTTCTACATTACAAGTAGTTTGTGAAACATCTGGTTCTGATCAACATCAGTTACAAGCAGTGATACCCAAGATTAAACACGCTGAACCCAAGGGTTCCTCAACCAAGTATGTTGATAAAAGCGCAGCTGTTTCACAAACAGGTATATCTGATGATGACCAGCGCCAGATAGAACAGGTTTTTCGTCTTCCCCCACAGTGTACAGGGATAGGACAAACAGGTCAGGGCCACTACCAGTTGAGAGGCCAGAGAGGAAGGCAGAAATACAAATAACTGATGTAAATAATGTGATAAATTTATCAGGGTTTACTTTAACAGACCCACAAATCTCTTTACTCAGTCATGGTTTGAATTTTGCTCCAACTAATCATTTCAATGTATTCAACACCATCCTCGATGTAAATAAACTTATACGCAATATGACCCTTCAGAGACATTTTTCCACAGAACCCCAACAGTCTAGACAGGGGGATTATCTCAACTCACAGCCTGCACGGCTTACATATGCCCCTAAATTAAGTAGACTTAATTTTGGTGAAACGTGATTTAATTAATTTGGAGAGCTTATCACATGATTCATTATCACTGACCAATAAACAGAGTATTAATGCAGCTAGTGGTTTTCAGAATAAATCAGAGTTCTACCCTATTCATAACAGGGGTTCCACCCTTGAGACTTTCTTTAAACGGGTGGAACGTGACTTGATTAGACTCAAAGATTTAGCTGTCTACCAGACTCCCAATCTGTCCAGGTCTGAGAGAGCGGCCCTTAAGGAGCTCCAAGAGAACAAAGACATTGTTATACGCACAGCCGATAAGGGGGGCTCTGTCGTGGTTTTGGACAAAATTGATTATGTAAATGAGGCACTACGCCAGCTTAACAACATTGAGGATTATATCCCTTTGGATAGGGATCCCACCACCACATTTAAGAAGGAACTATTGGATATTCTGGACGACGGGTTGGAAGATGGGCACTACGACCGAAAAACCTTTGAGTTTTTGGTTGTTGATCACCCAGTTGTGCCCATCTTCCACCACTTACCCAAAGTCCATAAATCCCTGACAGATGTCGGGGTCGTCCAATAGTTAGTGGTATAAATTCCCTGTTGGAACATGTGTCACAATGGGTTGATAGTATTCTACAACCACTTGTACAGAATTTGCATAGTTACATCCAAGATACAAAAGATGTAATCATGACTCTAGACAAATTAAAGTGGAATAGTGATTGTTATAAATGGGCAACTATTGATGTAGTAGCATTGTACTCCTCGATTCCTCATGAGGAGGGTCTAACAGCGGTAGGATTTTTTCTGGAGCGCTATTCTGATTTTTCTATGGATTTTCGTTGCTTTATACTTAGAGTATTAAAGTTTTTGCTTACTCACAATTATTTTTCATTTGAGGATAGATTTTATCTCCAGAGACGTGGGACAGCTATGGGGGCCAAGTTTGCCCCCCCCATGCCAACCTTTTCATGGGTTGGTGGGAGCTGTCCCACGTCTTTGGAGATGGAAATCCCTACAGACATTTGATTTGTTTTTATGTTCGTTTCATAGACGATCTATTACTTGTATGGAAAGGGAGCACACTGCAGTTTACATCTTTCGTGGCGTATTTGAACTCCAATAATATTGGAATTGAGTTCACCCACGAATTAAGTGAAAGTGTAATAATTTTTTTAGATATAACTATTAAAGGTACAGATGATGGAAAAGTGCTTACCGAGATTTATAGGAAACCCATAGCAGGGAACACTCTCCTCCATGCGAGTAGTTGTCACCCAAGGCATGTACCTTATGCGGTTGCCAAAGGACAGTTTACTAGGGTTAAACGCAATTGCACATTACCCAATAAATATGCAGAACAATCAAAGGATTTAACCAACAGACTAAAGAGCAGGGGGTATAGCTCCCATGTAATCAAAAAAGCGAGGAATCAGGTTGATGCGCTTGATAGGGTGCAAACTTTGGATACAACTAGGAATGTTGATAATACATCTGAGGGTCAACACAAAGGAGTGACCTTTGTTACAGAATATAGTCAGGAATACCAAGAAATTTGCAAAATAGTGAAGAAACATTTTTCTTTTCTTGCTGTGGATGATAAATTAGAGAATTGTGTCTCCCAAGGACTGCGGTGTTCCTAGGAAAACAAGTACTCTAGGTAACTTGTTGTCACCATCAGTCTTGCCCAAAACCGATACACGACAGAGCTCCTGGCTTACACATAGGGGCATCTTCAAATGTCTTAATAAATGTAGGGTATGTGAATTTGTTCTCCCTTCAGACAACATCAGGTCTGAGGTAACAGGTGAAAGGTTCCCCATACAAACATGTTTAAAGTGCACCTCCACATATGTGGTTTATATCCTCATTTGTACCCTCTGTCATTTACAGTATGTGGGACTCACCACAACAGAGGTAAAAGTCCGCATTCGGAACCATTTGTCGACAATACAAGCAGGAACGGCATCTACACCTTTGGTGCAGCATTTTGCTAAACATCACCGTAGCAGTGTTAATTCACTGAAATGGCAGGCTATTGAAAGGGTTACCTGTCCCCCTAGGGGAGGGGATAGGGATAGGTTGCTGCAGAAGAGGGAAATGTTTTGGATTTTCAGACTTCAGACTCGTGTACCTACTGGCCTGAATTCTGAGTATGATCTAATCAATTATTGGCAATGATTTATCGAGCCATAGATCTCTATTCCCTCTTTTGCGGCGCCTGACTCTATACCCTTTAATTGTGCCTTCAGTTTTCCCCTTTTCACCATATAGAGTTTTCCTTAGTCCTCCTCATTCTTTGTGGGCTTGGCATTTATTAGCTGCATCACCGAAATTTCCACACAGAGTGAAATATTACAAGTGCAAATGCACTGGATGTTTGGTGTAGCTTGAACTCCAACTTCACAACTATATCAATATATGTAGTCACAAGAATTTATGCAGCGCCAATATACCACAATATACCACATTATTATTATAAGTAAGTTTTGTATAAAATTAGGCTACCTCTCTTTCTAGCTTTGTACATTTTAATGACTCCCTATTTAATATTTGATAGAATATGATCAGATGGCAGAACAGGAAATAAATATACATTTATTCCATATTAAAATTTTTGGTGATTTCATCACGCTAGTGGCCACCATTTAAACTTATATACTATAACTGTCATTTACAGTCTACTCTAATGTTATGAAAATTATTTCAGTAATTCTATAGATGTATTGTTCTATTTTACTTTTGTATTGTATTTTATTGGTAATACAATTGGGCCAGTTGACATTTTTGCAACATAAAGTGTGCATATGTGAATTCCTTCCATTTAATGTTTATTTCCCCATTTCCATCTAACATTTAAGATTTCCAGCTAGCATTCATTTGATCATTATACTGTCATTTATGTATATATTTTTACTAGGTATAGATTGGTGACAGGCACTTTGTATTTGAAATTTCTAACTGAAATATAGTATTTTTCTGTTAAAGTACTCAAAGAGTTAAAACTGCATCACAATGTGTAATTTTGTTTTTACCCAATCAGGGTGATCCTGGTGCTTTTTAAGGTACACAGGTGCATAGTCCAGTTAGCGGACTAAATGTTGTGAATGCATTTGTGGCTTTCCCTGGAGTGTTTTTACTACTGATGTTTCAATAAAGACTGTATGTTTTTAAGACTGCTGCTAGAAACTTTTTTCAATTATATATATATATATATATATATATATATAATAACTATCGGCTAGATTATGAGTTTTGCGTTATGAGCGGCTCGGTGCTAACTTGCAAGTTATTTCCACCGCTCACCTCCCTATAGCGCTGCTATTACAGGTTTTCAAAAACCCTGCGTTAGCAGGCAATATGGCAGCGTTGAGCAAAATTGAGCTCCATACCGCACTCAAATACCAGCGTTGCTTTGAGCTGGTTTTACATGCTCGTACACAATTTCCCCCTAGACATCAATGGGGAGAGCTGGCTAAAAAAAAGCCTAACACCTGCAATAAAGGAGCGTAAAGCTATGTTACTCAGCCCCATTGATTCCTATGGGGAAAGAAAAGTTACGTTTACACCTAACACCCTAACATAAACCCAGAGTCTAAACACCACTAATCTGCTGCCCCTGACATCGCAGACACCTACATTACACTTATTAACCCCTAATCTGCCGCCCCCGACATCGCCGCCACCTACCTACACTTATTAACCCCTAATCTGCCGCCCCAATGTCGCCGCCACAAACATTACAGTTATTAACCCCTAATCTGCCACCCCCGGCATCGCCGCCACCTACCTACACTTATTAACCCCTAAACTGCTGCCCCCAATGTCGCCGCCACTATACTAAAGTTATTAAGCCCTAAACCTAACCCTATGTCTAACCCTAAGTCTAACCCTAACACCCACTAACTTTAACATAATTAAAATAAAAATTACAATTAATACCTAAATAATTCCAATTTAAAACTAAATACTTACCTATAAAATAAACCCTAAACTAGCTACAATTTAACTAATAGTTACATTGTAGTTAGCTTAGGTTTTATTTTTATTTCACAGCTAAGTTTGTATTTATTTTAACTAGGTAGAATAGTTAGTAAATAGTTATTAACTATTTACTAAGTACCTAGTTAAAATACATACAAATTTACCTGTGAAATAAAACCTAACCTGTTTTACACTAACACTTAACCTTACACTACAATTAAATCAATTACATGAATTAAATACAATTAACTAAATTACAAAAAATAATAAACACTAAATTACACAAAATAAAAAAATATTTAAACTAATTACACCTAATCTAATAGCCCTATCAAAATAACCCCCCCCCCCAAAAAAAAAAAAAAAACCCTAGCCTAATCTAAATTGCCAATAGCCCTTAAAAGGGCCTTTTGTGGGGCATTGCCCCAAAGAAATCAGCTCTTTTACCTGTAAAAAAAAAAATACAAACAACCCCCCAACAGTAAAAAAAAATAAACCTTACCACCCACACAACCAAACCCCCAAATAAAATCCTATCTAAAAAACCTAAGCTCCCAATTGCCCTGAAAAGGGCATTTGGATGGGCATTGCCCTTAAAAGGGAATTTAGCTCTTTTTCAGCCCAAACCCTAAGCTAAAAAAAAAAAACCCACCCAATAAACCCTTAAAAAAACCTAACACTAACCAACGAAGATCCACTTACAGTTTTTGAAGACCGGACATCCATCCTCAACGAAGCCGGGAGAAGTCTTCATCCAAGCGGCAAGAAGTTCTCAACGAAGCTGGGACAAGTCTTCATCCAAGCGTCAAGAAGTGGTCCTCCAGACGGGCAGAAGTCTTCATCCAGACGGCATCTTCTATCTCCATCCTTCCAACGCGGAGCGGCTCCATCTTCAAGACATTCAGCGCGGAGCATCCTCTACTGTAGAATGAAAGTTCCTTTAAAGGACGTCATACAAGATGGCGTCCCTTGAATTCTGATTGGCTGATTGTAACAGCCAATAGAATGCAAGCTCAATCCTATTGGCTTACTGGATCAGCCAATAGGATTGAAGCTGATTGCAATAATGGGCAGCAGATTAAGGGTGTTTAGACTCGGGGTTTATGTTAGGGTGTTAGATGTAAACATAAATTTTCTTTCCCCATAGGAATCAATGGGGCTGCATTACGGAGCTTTACGCTCTTTTATTGCAGGTGTCAGGCTTTTTTTTAGCCGGCTCTCCCCATTGAGGTATATGGGAAAATTGTGCACGTAAAACTAGCTCAAAGCAGCGCTGGTATTTGAGTGCGGTATGGAGCTCAATTTTGCTCAACGCTGACATATTGCCTGCTAACACCAGGTTTTTGCAAACCTGTAATAGCAGCGCTATTAAAGGTGAGTGGTGGAAATAACTTACAAGTTAGCACCGAACCGCTTATAACGCAAAACTCGTAATCTAGCCAATTGTTTGTTAAAGCACCATTTCCATTTTGGCGTGAACTAAAAACAAAATGGTGACTATGAGCTACTCTATGCAAATTACTGGATTTTATCATTGCTTAAACTCTAAAGAGTGAATCCACTGCCTTGCAACATTATACGTTGTATATGTTTTAAAAAATATCTCTATTTATACTAGGCATCTCCTGTTTATTTTGGCTTTGCACTCAAACATATTGGACTGAGTTTATGCAATTCACCAGAACATTATTCTAGGAGATGAGTTGCTGCTTTATTAGTGCATTTTGATGAACAATAAAGTCTGTCTTAAAATATATTCAAGTTAAAATACAATTCAATTCCACTGCACAAAGAACGATTATTCTATTTCATTTATATTTGCCTTATTATACAAACCTCTCCTAGTTTATTACATCTCTTTATGAGCTGCCAGTTTGAGTTACAAACTTAAAATGTTTTCTTTTCTTTGAAGCAAACTTGCAGTTATATATATATATATATATATATATATATATATATATATATATATATATATATATATATATATATATAATATATATACACATACATACATACAGCATATATATATATATATATATATATATATATATATATATATATACATACATACACATACATACAGCATATATATATATGTATATATATATATACATACATACATACATACATACATACATACACATACATACAGCATATATATATATATATATATATATACACATACATACATACATACATACATACACACATACAGTATATGTGTGTGTGTGTGTGTGTACACATTTATAAAATATGGAAATTTGTTGTAAGTCAGAAGAAGATATTTTAAAACTAAGGAAAAATCAAATTGGTTTAGCTTTTCTCTGTAACATCCAAATAGATATATAGGTTTGACCAGAGAGTTGTACTCAAATGGCAAAATACACAAATTAGAAAGTGTCAGGAGTTATTTGAGATATGAGTCTAAAAGGTGTCAAGTTTAGCAGTTATCCATAAAACAAGGACCAGGCTAACTTGCAGGAGCAAGCCAGAAGGCAGTGACACCCAGCACCAGCAAAACTCAGTACCAGGATTTCCAGAAGAACTTAAAATCAGCTAAGCAGAGCATCAACATAAGCCAGCAGGATACAGTACTAAAATAGTAAACAATACACAGTAAAGGTAAAAGGCCAGAGGGCACATTAGCAGAAATGAACAACAGGACATAGTTAAAGTGTTCCAGGGTAATGTTACAATACTGGATAGATCACTAAACAGTGCACTGTCAAAATTACCAGAGCAGGAGACGCATGCACATGCGTGACCCTATAAACAGCACAAATTCTAGTGATAGCTCAGTGACTTTGGGACCGATAATATCAAACTCTCTGGGCTGGCAAAACTATTAAAGAATGCTAGCTAGTCCTTTAATTTAGCTGGTGGAATGATCTAAAGCCACTTTCTACCCTGAAAATGGGTTAACTTGCTAAGAGGTATATACTGCATTTTCATATGAAAAGTGCACAATAAAATTTGTATTAAAATATCATATAGAATTAATAATGTAACCATTCACACAAAAAGTATGCAGAGAAAGTAAGGCCCGGATGAGCCAGAATGGAAGGAGGGCACCTTTGACCCCACTTCCCCAGGAGTGGATGGTGTAGAAAAGGGCGTGGTTTGAAGGGGTTGATAAACCCCTGATGGGAAGTGAGGTCACAGGTGTCACTCCAGGAGCAGCACGATAGGAAGTGTGTCGGCATCTGCTTACCTGAAGATGGAATCGCTGCTGGCTGAGTTGCTGTCGGCGGCGAGGAGGAATGGTGAGGTAGTTCCGGAGGTGGATGGAGTGGCAAGCAGGAGCGGAGGACAGCTGGCCAGGAGGTCGAGGCCACCGGAGAGGCTGAGCCCAGATGTCAGCACCGCAAGGTCCATAAGGGAAAGCAGCCAGCCAGGAAGTCTGCAGGAGCAGCCGGTGAGGTCCGATGGAGGTAGAGGTCGTCAGGCGGGAGCTGGCTGAGTCGCATCCTAGGAGGGTGCCAGCTTCTGACGTCACGGAAGTACGTCATCGGATGGAGCCGGGCGCAGCAAGAGGATGCAGGAGGACGATGAGAGCCAGGAGGAGCGGCAGGGAGTCCGGTAAGTTCAGCTGAGGTATCGAAGAGTGGGGGCACAACTGAGCTATTGAAAATGAGGGGTCATATATATCAAAAATAAAATGGAAGAAAGATCAGGGGGAAATAAGTAGAGGGTCAGGGGGCATAGGACTAAGGCCCAGGTGCTGGTACTTTATATTAAGAATCAGAGGATAAGGAGTGATAGTGGAGGGGGGGGGGCGGTAGCGCGGGCCAAAGATAAGGCCACGTTAGGTAATGGGGCAGCGGGTATAGCGGGCAGGGGCTGGGAATAAGGCGCATGCTACACGTGCGTAGGGGGCAGGATAAAAAAAAAAAGCAGGGGGAGTGTGGATGCCGGTACCCGGCGGCCACGTGGGTTAAGGGAGGGCCGTGCGGTGCATGCGGGTAGGGAGGATGGGGGGGTGGAACGCAGGACTGAGGGTGAGCTAGGGAGTAGCGGGAGGCAGTGCGGGGATGGTCCCTAAAAAATTAAATAATAATAAAGATAGGTAGGGGGGGCCGTAAGGGTCCGGGTGTGGGCAAGGGTCTGGTTATAGCAAGGGAAGTTACCCAGGCCAAAAAACCCCAAGAGAACCCCCAGGTGGTGGCCCCCGGGAGTAACCCAGTGAGCCCTGGGAAATTGGATGATAGCAGTCTCAAAAAAAAAAAATGGAAAAGGGGGAGAGTGCAGAGTGTGGAGGGACTCGAGCCAGAGGAGGGGTGAGTGTGCAGGGTGTAGATGGAGGTTATGGTAATTGTAGGTTTAAATGGTTTGTGCTATGTTTCAGGGTTTGCTGGGGAAGAACGGAGGGGCGATGAGGCTCCAGACGCCAATGCAAGGGAGGCTACAGTGCAACAGGAGATGCATACGGAGCAGCAGCGACTTTGGGGAGGAGGGGGAGGACCCTATTGAGAGGACGTCATCAGGACCTAGGAAGGCTGGCCATGTAAGAGATCTGTCCGCCCTGGTGCAGATCTTACAACTATTGTCTCCTCAATGGAGTGGGGGGGGGGGGCAGGGTCAGGAGACCACAGGAGGGGGAGTGATTTCATTGCAATATCCCCATTACAGTCAACAGGTGCAGGAAACAGGACAGGGAGGAGGGACCCACCCCCGGTGGACAGGCCGGTGACCTCCGAAGGACACCGGAGGTTGAGGTCCCCGCTGCAGAGGACATGAGGAGGAGGGCCACCCACGTCCCCAACTTGGGCACGGTTAGAGAGGGGCCAGAACAGAAGCAGATATGACAGGGGGTGATCACCTGCCAGGAGGGACATGGTTTGGAGGAGACTGGAAACCAGCAGGGGATGCTTCAAGAAAGGTAGACAAGGGACCCTGGCAGGGGACGTGGGTGCAGTGGGCACAGACACTGGTGAGGGTTGAAAAGATGGTGCCGTGGTTAGAGGTGTATGTCCGTAAGTGGGGGCACGTGGGGGACACCGAGGTGATAATGATGGGCTTCAGTACGGGTTTTGTAATTCTATATTGAGAACAGGAGGTGGGGGGTGTTGCAGGGAACTTGAAGTCGGCCAGGGAACACCTGGAGATGTTAAGGGATAAATTATGGAAGGAGGTGAAGCTGGGGAGGATGGCGGGTCCATTTAAGGACCCTCCGTTACCTAATTTGAGGGTGTCACCATTGGGGTAGTCCCCAAGAAGGTGCCGGGGCAATTGTGGATGATACATTTCCTGTCATACCCAAAAGGGTTGTCGGTCAATGATGGAGTTGATCCGGAATTGGTTTCTGTAAAGTATGCTTCTTTTGATAAAGCAGTGGAACTGGTTAGGACAGCGGGGAGCCTTGATGGCTAAGGCCGACATTGAATCAGTGTTTCGCTTGCTACCAGTACACCCAAGGTGTCATCACCTCTTGGGTTGTATGCTGGAGGGTTCCTTTTTTGTGGACCTCTGCCTCCCGATGGGCTGTTCCATTTCGTGTTCATACTTCGAGAGGTTCAGTTCTTTTGTGGAGTGGGTAGTGAAGCAGAGAGTGGGGAATTCATCGGTAGTTCACTACTTGGATGATTTCTTGTTTGTCAGACCGGCCGGCTCTGTGTTATGTGAGCAGTTGGTCAGGGTCTTTGGGCAAGTGGCCCGGGAATTTGGAATCCCAGTAGCGGCAAAGAAAATTGAAGGGCCGGGGACTTCCTTAAGTTTCCTTGGAATCCAGATAGATTCAGTCAGGATGGAATGCAGGTTGCTGGAGGACAAGGTCCGGGACCTGAGGGTAGTGATTGACAGCGTAGTAGGGAGCAAAAAGGCTACCCTCAGGGACGTCCAATCACTTCTGGGCAAGCTGAATTTCACTTGCAGGATTATACCAATTGGACGGGTCTTTTGTCAGCGGTTGTTGCTAATGATGGTATGGGTTTCGAATCTGAAACACCATATTAGGCTGTCAAAGTATGTTAAGGAGGATTTGCAGGTGTGGAAAATCTTCTTGGAAGACTTTAATGGTAAGGTGATAATGCAGGAGAAGGGGTGGTTGGACGACCAGTTGTGTTTGTAAATGGATGCGGCAGGCGCCCATGGGTTCGGAGCATACCTAAACGATCAATGGTGTGTGGGGGCGTGGCCGAAGCTATGGGCAGAGTGGGGGCTGAATAAGAATTTGACTTTCTTGGAGTTGTTTCTGCTGGTGGTGGCCCTGCGGATCTGGCCTGAACGGTTGAGCAACAAAAGGGTGTGCTTCCATTCAGATAATCAAGGAGTGGTGTGGGCAATCAACTGCCTGACGGCGAATTCACTGGCAGTGATAAGGCTCTTGCGGATGTTTGTGTTAGAGTGCTTGCATTGCAATATCTCTTTCCCGGCGCATTTGAATGTGATCGCTGATGCTTTGTCCCGATTTCAGAGGGATTGGTTCCGAGAGGTGGCCCTGGAGATGGATCGGGAAGGAGTCGCATGTCCAGAGGAGCTGTGGCAGCTGGGTTGCCAGGAATGTTGAGGTTGGTAAAAGGGGCGCTGGCACACAACACATGGAGGGCATACGCCCGAGTGTGGAAGATGTGGTGGCGCAGGTCGGGGGAGGAGCAGCTGCATGAGGATAGGGATAGTTGCTTAAGGGTTTTGTTGGACTGGATGGGTTCATGGGAGAGGGAAAGGCTGTCGCCCTCTGAGATACGAAAGAGAATGGCAGCAATTGCATTCTTTTTTCAGATGTTAGATAGCGAGGACTTGATGAAAGTTTTTGTAGTCCGGATGGCTGTCAAGAGTATGTGTAGGAGTGGATCGCAGGTAGATGGGCGTAGGCCAGTGACGTTCGCAATCTTACAAAGTTTGGTTGCGCGGCTGGGCACGGTGTGTTTTTCACGATACGAAGAACTGTTATTTAAAACGTCATTTGTAATGGCTTTCTTTCTGGGTCTTCAGGGTATCTGAATTGATGGGGAAGAATCGGCGCGATGGCAGCAGCTTGGGGAGGCAGGATGTTGTGTTGATGGAAGGTGTTATAGTGTTCTGGGTGAAGAGTTCGAAAACAAACCAGGAGGGTAGGGGAACCGTTATTGCGTTATGGGAAATTGGAGGGGATTGTTGCCCGGTGGGGACGGTGCAAGATTTCCTGGGGGTCTCCCATCATAGCTCGGGAGCTTCTAATTTACTTCCATTAACAAAATGTGCACAGTCATGTTATATTTACACTTTTTGAGTCACCAGCGTATATGCATTTGTGATTGGCTTATGTCTGTCACATGATACAGGGGGAGTGGAAATAGTCAACTTCAAATGAGAAGTAGATTTTTTCTTACAAAGTTATGTCTAAGTGCTATTGCATTGTCTCTATATTTTGTACTGTTACTGTTCATATTTAAAGGACTAGTAAATATAGTAGATTTGCAGAACCAACAAATGCACGATAAAAAGACAAAGTCAGGACAGTTTACAAGATTCCAAGCCAGTACAAAATATAAAGCGTAATTGTTTTTGTTTTTTTAAATGTGATAACATGGGCATTCCATGGGCGTATATGAAATTGTCTCTAATCCAGGGGCGTATTAAGGCATAGTCCAACGAGGCCGGTGCCTAGGGCAGCAGATTTTGAGTCCCTAGGGCCACTCTACTGAACTCAGGGCTGGGTGGCTAAATCAACCAGGGCCCAGCTATTGCTATCCTATGGGATTGTATGTGGGTGCGCATGACGTGGTGACAGTGGAGGTGGAGCTCACTTGGGCAGCCTGGCCTGGACTGAGAGGGAATACGGTATTCTTCCTGGCTCCACCACATGATTGAGACTCACACAGACTACACAGTGCAGTGTTCACTACACCGTGACCACTGGGAAACAGCATATGCCTTTCTCCCTTCAATACATCTTCATTAGGCATTAAAATACTTAAACGAATTAATCACTAAATACTTAGACAAACAGTAAATGTACATCTGTCATACATGCAAAGAATAAGTATTTATTGCTGAATCTATACAACCATGTGACTTAAAATACAGCTGAAAATATATTGTATGCATTTAATACATTCAGAAACAATACAAGTATATACTTTATTATGATTGTATCATGTGACTTTATCCCCTACGATACAATTCCTAAACCTATCATAACTACTGTTGTATTTTTTAAGTACTTTTAAATGCCAGTTTGTATATTCATTACATATTTATCCAAGCAGATATTTTGCTTAAATAACTATCAATCACCAAAGAAGATGTTTAAGGTTAAACAGCTACCTACTGACAAACTATCATACAGTGAAGGATATATTTTTTCTGATATAAACACTTTAATCATCTGACTTGCAAATAATGTCTTAATATATATATATGTATGTGTGTGTGTGTGTGTGGGACCAGAGTAAATGGAAGCCCTGGTGAACATCTACTTAAGACATTTTTTTAATTTTTTACACCCTGCCCCAAAAATATGTCTAAAAAAAAGGACTTAAACCTGGGGTTGGATGGGGTGGGGGGGCAGCAGAATTTTGAGTGCCTAGGACAGCAAAAAACCTAAATACGTCCCTGCTCTAATCCCAATGTAATTCTGAAAAGATTTTCGCACTACAGGTCTCATAGTTTTTTCTCGCCAACTAAAAGGTGGTGAACTCAAAACACTCTAAATATCACAATAGAAAAACACATGCATACGAAAATATAGACGAATGTAAGATGCTATACACAGAAAGCAGTGTAATGTGATTTATATTGACTGCAAGATTTAATTTTATAGTGTGCCCCTTGCTCCCTGCTATTTTTGCTATATGGAGTGAAATTTTCCTATCAATCAAGCTCCATTACTTTCAATAGGAGCCATCTTGCCAATCTCAGGGACTGTCCCTTTTTACAATCATTAAAGCAGGGCAGCTCCTGCGAGGGTCGGTGAGAAAAACCACGTCTGATCTAGCTAGGTTTAGATAATCAAGCCCGCAGAAAGGAAGAGAAAGACTGGTACGTGTAATGTTTCCTGCATCCACACTTATGCACTGTAAATTTCTCATTTTAATGTTCACAATTGTTCTTAGTTACCTGCCTGTATATTGCTTACAAAAGCAAAGCAGGTATTTTCAGTAGTTTTGGCTGTAGGGGTGTTTTGAACATTTATACTAAATTATCCACTTTAGAGATCTAGAGATCTAATTATGTTTTTCAGGGTTTAGTAGCAGTTGCTAGTTGCAAGTGTAAATAGCAAACAGTCACTACAATTATTAGTTAGAAGCATCTGGAAAAACTGGTATCTGTAATTTGAACATACTTTTTTTTTCTAGTCAAACTATCCCTGGTGTCTCTCTCCTATTGCTGTCTCTCTATTATGTTGACAGTCTCTGCTATACTTCACATTCTTCTATTTTAATAACTGTGACTCTTCTATGCTGCTGTAAGCAATATTATCTTTCTTATCTATGAAAGACTTTGGTTATAACAGCTTTATAAATAATAGCTCTGGTAGCCTGACACTTCCACTAATTCATTTACCCTGTCATCTGCTGCATATTGTCGAGTTGCTCATTAATTTAAAAATGTAACCTTCTCCTGTGTTCACTGTGTCGGTAAGTTTATAGTTCAATAAACCCTTGCACTACCTTTAAGTAAACAAATAGCCTGTACTGAGTCTCAGAAATATCAAGCAAAAAATACCTGGTACTGTCGATCTACTCTGTGGTGTACATGACCAAATGTTTCAATCTTTAACCCGGACCTTTGTCAAGGTTACATTCACAGAAGTATAACATATAACACAAAGAACCAAAAAATTAAATACCAACACAATCCCCAAAAAAAGCCTGCAATGGGCATCAGACAAAACAGGAAGTGAGAAGCATCCAATTCTGATGATGACATCGTTATCGCTCCATCAAAAAATATTAATATATATAAAAAAAGTAGAACAAAATTTAGAGAAAAATATATAAACTGTAACATGCATCTTTAAACTAGGTAAAAACATGTAGTGTGGGACATCAACCTATAATAACAAGTGTCAGCATTGCTCCCACCATGTTACCATGGAGACATGTACACAATAAATGCAACTACAGTAGCCTAGAAGCTCTATTCCAGTTTTCATAGAAATCTACCTAAACAAAAATAAAATGATAGGAGCTGTACATCATCAAACACAGTAGTATGCAGTAACCTCCAGTATAAATACCCTCATTCAGGTATATCAGCTTACGTCAAATTAACAGCCTCACCATGGACGACTACACAGAAACTAACTGCCTAAATATGTTGCTAATAGACAGGATAGCCATAGTTGTTTAATCCCCATGGTAACATCATCTGAAGTTTTTAAATCAACTCCATTTCCTTTTTTAATAAAGTATTATTAACATCACCTCCCATAGAAGGTCTCAAGTCAACAGTTAATCAATTGGCATACAGCGCAAATCAGCCACGGAAAGTTTCTCTTTTACAAAATGCATAGCAACTGGAGGCTCACTAGTAACCTCCTTTAGAGCTTCACATATTGACTATCTATAATTAGCAGTCATTTTCTTTGGGGGGAACTCTGTCTTACCAACATAGGTAAGCCCACATTTGCATTCAATAATGTACATCCCTATCTTTGAGGAACATGTCAGACTTGCTTTAGAAATATCCTCTTTCCGGTCCTAGGGTGACCAAAAGAATTTCCAAGAATCAAGCTGTTGCATGTAGTACAACCATCTGAATGCTTGCAACCAGGGGTGACTTCCCAGCTTTTTAAGTCATAGCTCCCACCATGTTACCATGGAGACATGTACACAAAATCTGCAACTACAGTAGCCTAGAAGCTCCATTCCAGTTGCTATAGAAATCTACCTAAGCAAAAATAAAAATATAGGAGCTGTACATCATCAAACACAGAAGTAGGTGGTTATACCTCCAGTATAATCATATTCAATCCACATCCAATCTGTGAATCCCCTCATTCAGGTATATCAGCTTATGTCAAATTAACAGCCTCACCATGGACGACTACACATAAAATAACTGCCTAAATATGTTGCTAATAGAAGGACACACTTTTTATAAATTAAACATTCACTAAAGTCCATATAGCATTAGAAAGTTATTTGTCCATCCGAAAACAGGATAGCCATAGTTTAATCCCCATGGTAACATCATCTGAAGTTTTTAAATCAACTCCATTTCCTTTTGTAATAAACTGTTATTAACATCACCTCCCATAGAAGATCTAAAGTCACCACTTGATCAATTGAAATACAGCGCAAATCAGCCATGGAATGTTTCTCTGTTACAAAATGCATAGCAACTGGAGGTTCACTAGTAAACTTCTTTAGAGCTTGACGTATTGTCGATCTATAATTAGCAGTCCTTTTCTTTGTGGGGAACTCTGTCTTACCAACATAGGTTATGCCCACATGGGCATTCAATAATGTACATTACCATCTTTGAGGAACATGTCAGGAATATCCTCTTACCGGTCCTAGGGTGACCAAAATAATTTCCAAGAATCAAGCTGTTGCATGTAGTATAACCATCTGAATGATTGCAACCAGGGGTGACTTCCCAGCTTTTTAAGTCATAGCTTTCCACAGGGTCAGTCCGTACCAGGGGGCGGGCTTTTAAGGCACTCTTCAAAGCATTATCAGATACAAAAATGCCCCAATACTTAAATACTGAATGTTTCAATTGTAGAGTAACTAGATTACACGTAGGAGTAAATAGACAGGACGGTGGTTCATCAGGACTTACTCCTCTCCCTAGCCTTCTTTATACAATTCAAGGAATAGCCTCTGTCTAGAAACGTATTTGCAATCTCAACCTCTCTGACCTTTAACTGCTCATTCACAGAGACTATCCTTTTCTCTCACAAAATTGGCTTACTTTTAAACTATCCAACAAGGGTCTTGGATGAAATAACATACGAATATCTGCCTTTATACTTTACATAAAGATCCATAATCAAAGCCCCTCCCTGCTTCATGATCAAAATGTCAAGATAATTAATATGCGTGTAACTCGCATTCATTGTAAATCTCATCTTGGAGGGAATTTAATTTAATCTGTTGATAAAGATAGTCAGTGCATCCATCTGACCATTCTATGCACTGACAATAACACTGGATATAACTACCAAAGTCACCATCACCTAAAATGTATTTGCTCAAACTTTCGCAAAGGTTGGGGCCACATTTGACCCCATCACTGTCCCAACTCTTTGTCTATAGAAGATTTTTTTCAAACTGAAAATAATTATTTCTCAATACAAATTCTAATACTTTCAACAAATACTCCACTTGTGGGCCCCTATACTGAATGCTATTCTTAAAGTGAATGTCAAGTTTGATGAATCAGTGCCCGCTTTTTAAAAATCCTATTAAAAACAGGGGCACTTTCATTTATCAAACTTTACATTTCACTCATTTTGTTAAAATACTTTTTAATCTTGAAAGCCGCTACAGCGCTTCCCCCGCCCGTCACAAGCTTCTTCATATGTCAAATGATTCCCCTGGGGGGGAAGCCATGATTGAAGGATGCTGTATTCGTCATTGCTGACGTATGAAGTGATGAGCGGCAGGAGCGGGAATCGTTGGAGCGGCTTTCAAGATTAAAAGATATTTTAACAAAACGAGTGAAATGTAAAGTTTGATGAATGAAAGTGCCCCTGTTTTTAATAGTTTTTAAAAACCGGGCACGGATTCATCAAACTTGACATTCACTTTAATAATTCTATACAAACTTGCAATACCCTCTTGTATGGGAATGTTAGTGTAGAGGCTAGAAATGTATAAAGTGACAAGAATAATGCCCTCATGCAAATTTACAACTTTAATATTTGTAAAAAATGTGATGTATCCTTCATAACTGTACTCATTCCCCATACACAGAGCTGTGAAAACAAATCTACAAACTCAGCAATTGGTTGCATAGTGGACACCTTGGCTTATACAATAGTATGAGCAGGAGGTGCCACTGGGTCCTTATGTATGTATTCATATTTTCATGTTGGGTTAGCGCAAATGAGAATATGCAATCGTGTTTGCGCAAGAGTGGGGTGTTTTTACCACTTTTTTTTACTCCATTGACTTCTATAGGGGAATATGTGAATGTACAAGCAATATTCTTACTTTGGAGTTTTGTCTGGTTACCGCAAGAGCAAAAACAGTTTAATTTCAACTCATAATAAAAGCACAACCCGACGAGCGCAAAAATCTTACTTCTTGCACAATTATCCCTCAAAACGGGAGCATGGATTTGTTCTCCACTCGTAATCTGGTCCTATATTTATTGCTCACTGTTTTTTGTGTTGTAGTCTTGAGCTACTGAAGTTTCTGTAACCTACTAGTCTATGTTTAAATTTAAAATAAATATATACAGAAATGTTTCAAATTTTCATTGCAAAAGCACACATTTTCAGTACATTAATAAGTTTTAAAATTTAAAAAAAGATACAATGAACAAAATGCACATACAATATATAATAATTTATTTAAAATCAAGATTCAATTAATTGAATTTTGCCTACCTCTCTGTCTCTACCTGTGTCTCTTTCTGTCTGTCTCTCTATGCCTGCCTGTCTGCCTCTCCCTCTGGTTAACTGTCTACCTGCTTCTCTCTTTCTTTGCCTTCCTGTCTTCTTCTCCCTCTCTTTCTGCTTGCTTCTATCTCTGCCTGCCTTTCACTGTCTGTCTTCTTTCTTTGCCTGCCTCTGTTTATTTCTGTGTCTTGCTCTCTCCATGTCTCTCTGTGTCTTTTCCTATGCCTAACAAGCAGTGCAATTTCTAAGTGACAGCCTCTTCATCAGACTAAACATATAGGGCTAGTTTACAAGTGGCACAGTATATTCAGTTTTCACAATTGCGAAAACTCTGCTAGAGTTAAGTTTTTTGTGCTAGTCGGGTTGCGCTTGCATTACAATTTTTTTAAAAAAACGTATTTTGCGCAAGCCGTAACCAGACTAGAGTAAAAATCTGAACATTGAATATTGCATGCGCAGTTACATATTCCCCCATAGAAGTCAATGAAGAAAAAAAAAGTGGGAAACACCTGACTATCGTGCAAACACCATAACAAATTCTCATTTGCACTAACACAACATGAAAATATAAATATTTCATATTACAATGTTCTTAATAATGGAATATGTTCTTTTTATTCATAATAAATATTGAGAGAGAAAGAGAGAGAGAGAGAGAGAGAGAGAGAGAGAGAATTATATATATAGATATATACAGATATATAGGAATATCTATTTATAAATACACAGAACCTATTCTGCTATGTGCAGAACATTGCAATGTGAAATATTTACAGTAAATACACAGTTAAACATACATATACAAATGTATCTGTATGTATCTCTATGTTAAAGTCCTTTAGCGGATTTTTTTTCTAATACCCAGGATCTAATATCTTTGAGCCTTTATAACTTGTTTGTGCAATAATTTGTTAACATAATTTTTATTAGACAGTGCTATTATGAGTGTAACTGTACTTTGTAATGTATTTTTTAAGTGTTTTGTGCAATTTTTTTTATTTCTGCAATACAGTTAACCACAGCTCTATGATCGCGGTAAGTATTGTAGCGTAAATTTCGCTCAGCTTGCGCAAAAATGTTTGCGCCTCACTTTTAATCTAGCCCATAGTTAGCAAACAAAGAAAATGTATACCTGAAATGTATCCCCTGATCAAGAAACCACCCAAATGGTTTCCATAGTGATAGCACAAAACCCAAGTTAGCTCCAAAATTAAAATGTCACAAAACAAGGTATATTAACCCCTTGTGCCATATGGACATAGCTACTACATCACACAGTACTTTTCCCAGCATACTGTGTTAAAGGGACAGTCTAGGCCAAAATAAACTTTCATGATTCAGCTAGGGCATGTAATTTTAAACAATTTTCCAATTTACTTTTATCACCAATTTTGCTTTGTTCTCTTGGTATTCTTAGTTTAAAGCTTAACCTAGGAGGTTCATATGCTAATTTCTTAGAGCTTGAAGGCCACCTCTTTTCAGAATGCATTTTAACAGTTTTTCACCACTAGAGGGTGTTAGTTCATGTGTTTCATATAGATAACACTGTGCTCGTGCACGTGAAGTTATCTGGGAGCAGGCACTGATTGGCTAAACTGCAAGTCTGTCAAAAGAACTGAAATAAAGGGGCAGTTTGCAGAGGCTTAGATACAAGATAATCACAGAGGTTAAAAGTATATTAATATAACTGTGTTGGTTATGCAAAACTGGGGAATGGGTAATAAAGGGATTATCTATCTTTTAAAACAATAAAAATTCTAGTGTAGACTGTCCCTTTAATGTAGTACCTACATCCAGCAGAGAGGCCCATGTTGCAATCCCACATTCTGTATTGAGGAGGAATCCCCACACTACAATAAAAAAAAGCCATAAATTGCATTTAGGCAGACTCTCTGCGAGTATGTAAAATGGTGGTGACCAGTGAAGGAGGAGGGAAGAAAGCTGTTTGAGAGGGATCAGGTAGAGATCAGGGGGTGGTAAATGTCAGTTGGGGGTAATCCCTACACTACAGCACATATAAACCTTACAAATTCTCAACTGATTAACCTGTTCACTGCTAGGAATAGTGTTGTGAGCAGCTGCAATTAGCCAAAAACAAATAGCATGTTGTATCAAAGGGGATCCCAGAGAAGCTTTTACAACCATTTGTCTTATGGCTGCAATAGTTTTATGTAAATAAACCTGACAGCAATTCACTAATTATTCATGTGCGATAACAAAACATGAGTTATATTAAATGTACATTATGTATTTATTAACTATAAAATATTGAAAAATATTAATAATTAATGTAAATAAATTATTATATATGTACTTAAAAATTAAAAATAAAATCAGTATCTATAATAATTATTACTAATTATTATTAATTTTTTAATATTTGAATGTCATGTTTACATAACACATTTTAAGATAACAAATTCTTCAAATTTTCCAGTTTGCTGGTATGTAATAAATTAGCACTCTACTTGTAATCTGGTCCTATCTGTTTAGTCCAGTGGAAAACATTCAAGACAGTTGTCAAGCTTCCCAGGAGTGGACGTCCCAGCAAATTCACCCCAAGGTCAGACTGTACAATGCTCAGAGAAATTGCAAAAAAACTAAGAGTTACAGGTCTCAGTTAGCATGGTAAATGTTAAATTTCATGACAGTGCAATTAGAAAAAGACTGAACAAGTATGGTTTGTATGGAAGGGTTGCCAGGAGAAAGCCTCTTCTCTCTAAAAAGAACATGGCACCATGATCCCAATATTTAAAATGCAATAAAATGATGCTTGTTGCTTTTCAAATTCTTTATTAAAGAAACAGTAAAAGGTTTGGTTATGCATAATAAAACAACTTTTTAATATACTTTGCATTATTCATTTTGTCCCCTTTTCATGTTATAAAGTTCTGAAAATAGTTTATTTTCTAATCTTTAATAGATGACAACTGCAAAACAATTCACTTTATACTAACTTTATGACTGTGGCAAGCCTTGTTTTCTGTAGACTCAGCTGATACATTAATCTATAGCAAAACAACATACATATCTTGTAATTGCAAGGTGTTTAGCATCCTTGTAATACTCTGTGATCATAGTAGTGAAGTAAACTTGCCATCTTTTAAACATAAACATAAACAACCCTTTTCAAAGATATTTTATGTGTGAAAGCCACCACATGGGGTTGCTCCTACTGTAGAAAATGGTTTTTTTTTTGGTTGCCTGAAGGTTGAAAGGACAGTAACAGGTTTTTAATCAAGCCAGCATTACTGAAGCTGCTTATTACTATTTAAAATCACAGAACTACGTGTTTTACTGTAGACCAGAGCTTCTAACTGTCCTGCACGCATTTCTGATCTGGGATCTCTGCCCTCCTGTGCCTCTTGCTGTTCTCTAGTCTCTTTATATGCAGTGGTTTGGTTTCACAAAGTGAAATCAAAGTCTTCCAAGCCATGTCCCAGGTCCCCTAACAATTCCTGACTGCACCTTTGAACTGCTGTAACTTGGTCCCCAGGCCACCCTAACTAGCCCCCATGTCTCCAGGTGCTAAATACTAAACAGGAAATGTTGGGAAGTATCCTGTTGATCAATGGTGGTAAACCTATTTGTCCAAACTTGACCCTATACCTCTAGGAGCCACATAGCCCATTTTTTTTTCTTTTGTGATTCAGATAGAGCATGACATTTTAAGCACATTTCTAATTTACTCCTATTATCAAATTTTCTTCATTCTCTTGGTATCTTTATTTGAAATGCAAGAAAGTAAGTTTAGATGCCGGCCCATTGTTGGTGATCAACCTGGGTTGTTCTTGCTGATTGGTGGATAAACTCATCCACCAATAAAAAAGTGCTGTCCAGAGTTCTGAATAAAAAAAAAGCTTAGATGTCTTCTTTTTAAAATAAAGATAGCAAGAGAACGAAGAAAAATTGATAATATGAATAAATTAGAAAGTGGCTTAAAATTGCATGCTCTATCTGAATCATGAAAGAAAAAATTTGGGTTCAGTGTCCCTTTTATAATTTTAATCCAAACAGCCAAATCGCAAGTGGGTTCACTTATTCCCCCCATAGAAGCCAATGAAGAAGACAAATAGAAAAATAAACCCACAAAAACCCTAACCTGTTGCGCGAAGCCCGGGATGTTTTCTCCTCAAAAAGTGTACATGAAAATGTGAATATTTCGTATTGCAAGAATGTTTTCATAACGGAATATGTTCCATTTAGTTATAAACAAATATTTCACTATATATGTGATGATTTTTGGACTGCTTTGTCTATTTATTGCGAGATATGTATATGAATATATATGTCTAGATATCTCGAGATCTATATGCGATTATCTCTTTGAAAATCCCTCTGAGATATTGTTTAATGTGCATAAGATTGAATGTAAAATATTTTCATTATCTCCATAGTTAAATATATCTGTATACATATAAATCCATCTTTTTCTATATATGTGTATGTATGACAATGTAAAAACAGAATTTATGCTTACCTGATAAATTACTTTCTCTTACAGGTGTATTCAGTCCATGGATTCATCCTTACTTGTGGGATATTCTCAATCCCTACAGGAAGTGGCAAAGAGAGCACACAGCCAAGCTGTCCATATAGCTCCCCTCAGGCTCCGCACCCCCAGTCATTCGATCGACGGTTAGGAGAAAAAGGAGAAACTATAGGGTGCAGTGGTGACTGTAGTTATTGTAAATTAAATTTGAACCTGACTTAATATCAGGGCGGGCCGTGGACTGAATACACCTGTAAGAGAAAGTAATTTATCAGGTAAGCATAAATTCTGTTTTCTCTTACTTGGTGTATTCAGTCCACGGATTCATCCTTACTTGTGGGATACCAATACCAAAGCAATAGGACACGGATGAAGGGAGGGAACAAGTCAGGTAACCTAAACGGAAGGCACCACTGCTTGCAAAACCTTTCTCCCAAAAATAGCCTCCGCAGAAGCATAAGTACCGAATTTATAAAATTTGGCGAATGTATGCAGTGAAGACCAAGTCGCTGCCTTACAAATCTGTTCAACAGAAGCCTCATTCTTGAAAACCCATGTGGAAGCCACAGCTCTGGTGGAATGAGCTGTAATTCGTTCAGGAGGCTGCTTACCAGCAGTCTCATAAGCCAATCGGATGATGCTTTTCAGCCAAAATGACAGAGAGGTAGCAGTTGCTTTCTGACCTCTCCTCTTACCAGAATACACAACAAACAAGGATGATGTTTGTCTGAAATCTTTGGTTGCTTTTAGATAGAACTTTAAAGCACGGACCACATCGAGATTGTGCAACAGTCGTTCCGTCTTAGAAACTGGATTAGGGCACAGAGAAGGAACAATGATTTCCTGGTTAATATTCCTATTAGAAACCACCTTTGGAAGAAAACCAGGTTCAGTGCGTAAAACCACCTTATCTGCATGGAACACCAGATAGGGTGAATCACACTGCAAAGCAGACAATTCTGAAACTCTTCAAGCAGAAGAAATAGCTACTAAAAACAAAACTTTCCAAGATAATAACTTGATATCTATGGAATGCAAAGGTTCAAACGGAACCCCTTGAAGAACTGAAAGAACTAAATTTAGACTCCATGGAGGAGCCACAGGTCTGTAGACAGGCTTGATTCTAACTAGGGCCTGTGCAAACGCCTGAACGTCTGGTACAGCTGCCATACGCTTGTGTAACAGAATAGACTGAGCAGATATCTGTCCTTTTAAGGAACTAGCTGACAGGCCTTTCTCCAAACCTTCTTGGAGAAAAGACAATATCCTTGGAATCCTAACTTTACTCCATGAGTAACCCTTGGATTCACACCACCAAAGATATTTCCGCCATATCTTATGGTAAATTTTCCTGGTGACAGGCTTTCTGGCCTGTATCAGAGTATCTATAACTGAATCAGAGAAACCCCGCTTAGCTAAGATTAAGCGTTCAATCTCCAAGCAGTCAGTTGCAGAGAAACTAGATTTGGATGCTTGAAAGGACCTTGGATTAGAAGATCCTGCCTCGATGGCAGTTTCCATGGTGGGACCGATGACATGTCCACTAGGTCTGCATACCAAGTCCTGCGTGGCCACGCAGGCGCTATCAGAATTACCGAAGCCTTCTCCTGTTTGATTCTGGCTATTAGCCGAGGGAGAAGAGGAAACGGTGGAAAGACATAAGCTAGACTGAATGACCAAGGCGCTATTAATGCATCTATCAATGCCGCCTTGGGATCCCTGGACCTGGATCCGTAAAGGGGAAGTTTGGTGTTCTGACGGGACGCCATCAGATCCAACTCTGGAATGCCCCATAGCTGGGTCAGCTGAGCAAAAACCTCCGGTTGGAGTTCCCACTCCCCCGGATGGAAAGATTGTCGACTTAGAAAATCCGCCTCCCAGTTGTCTACCCCTAGGATGTGAATTGCAGATAGATGGCAGGAGTGATCCTCCGCCCATTTGATGATCTTGGTTACGTCCTTCATCACTATGGAACTCTTTGTTCCTCCCTGATGATTGATGTACGCCACAGTAGTGATGTTGTCCGACTGAAACCTGATGAATTTGGCCTCTGCTAGTTGAGGCCTCGCCTGGAGCGTATTGAATATCGCTCTCAGCTCCAAAATGTTTATTGGGAGAAGAGATTCTTCCTGAGACCATAGTCCCTGAGCCTTCAGGGAGTTCCAGACCGCACCCCAGCCTACCAGACTGGCATCGGTCGTGACAATGATCCACTCCGATCTGCGGAAACTCATTCCCTGAGACAGGTGATCTTGAGACAACCACCAGAGAAGAGAGTCTCTGGTTTTTTGATCCATTTGAATTTGAGGAGACAAATCTGCGTAATCTCTATTCCACTGTTTGAGCATGCACAGCTGCAGTGGTCTGAGATGGATTCGGGCGAAAGGGACTACATCCATTGCCGCAACCATTAAACCAATTACTTCCATGCACTGAGCCACGGAAGGCCGAGGAATGGAATGAAGAACTCGGCAAGTATTCAACAGTTTTGACTACCTGACCTCTGTCAGAAAGATTTTCATTTCTACCGAGTCTATTAGAGTTCCCAGAAAGGGAACCCTTGTGAGCGGGGACAGAGAACTCTTTTCTACGTTCACCTTCCACCCATGAGACCTTAGAAAGGCCAGAATGATGTCCGTATGAGCCTTGGCTCTGTGAAAGGATGACGCCTGTATTAATATGTCGTCTAGGTAAGGTGCTACTGCAATGCCCCGCGGTCTTAGTACTGCTAGAAGGGACCCTAGCACCTTTGTGAAAATTCTGGGAGCGGTGGCCAACCCGAAAGGAAGGGCCACAAACTGGTAATGTTTGTCCAGAAAGGCGAACCTTAGGAACTGATGGTGATCTTTGTGGATAGGAATATGTAGGTACGCATCCTTTAGATCCACGGTAGTCATATATTGACCTTCCTGGATCATCGGCAAGATTGTCCGAATGGTTTCCATCTTGAAAGACGGAACTCTGAGGAATTTGTTTAGAATTTTTAGATCCAGGATTGGCCTGAAAGTTCCTTCCTTTTTGGGAACTACGAACAGGTTTGAGTAAAAGCCCAGTCCTTGTTCTGCAATTGGGTGTATCACTCCCATCTTTAGTAGATATTCTACACAGCGTAAGAACGTCTGTTTCTTTGTTTGGTCTGAAGACAAACGAGAAATGTGGAACCTTCCCCTTGGGGGAGAATCCTTGAATTCTAGAAGGTACCCCTGAGCAACTATTTCTAATGCCCAGGGATCCGGAACGTCTCTTGCCCAAGCCTGAGCAAAGAGAGAAAGTCTACCCCTACTAGATCCGATCCCGGATTGGGGGCTACCCCTTCATTCTGTCTTGGTAGCAGGACCAGGCTTCTTGGCCTGTTTACCCTTATTCCAGACCTGCAAGGGTTTCCAGGTTGCTTTGGGCTGGGAAGCGTTATTGCAAATTAACTGCGCAATTGAGGCGCGAAAATGAGGCCCCCTCCCTCATCACTCCAGAGTTATGGGGCCTTTCTGAGTCAGATTAGCTGTCTTACAAAATGCTAGGCATAAAAAAGTCCCCAAAAAGTGTTTCCAACGTCTAAAATTGCTTAATAAACATAAGATTACTCTAATAAAGTAATCGATTTAGCCCATCACAGTGTCTGTCAGTATTAAAGCCCTTAACTGAAGCCATCATTCTATACAGTGTCTCAGAAAATGGCTTACCTTCCCTCATGGGGTTTCTGTCAGTCTTCTAGCACTACCAGGTCTTGTTAGAAAAAATGACTGAACATACCTTAAGCAGTATAAGCCTGCAAACTGTTCCCCCCAACTGAAGTTCTCCTGTACTCAACAGTCCTGTGTGGGAACAGCAATGGATTTTAGTTACAACATGTTAAAATATTTTTCCTCTCAGCAGAAATCTTCCTCTTATAACTTTATATAGCCCTTATAACATTTGTGTGCAATATTTTTTTAAATACATTTTTAATAGACAGTGTTAATATGAGTGTAACTTTACTTTGTAATGTACTTTTGAAGTGTTTTGTGAAACTTTTTGTTTTTGAAAACTTAACTACAGTGGAAAGGATTGTTGTGTAAAAGGCGATTGCACATGCACAATATTGATTTCTCAAGACTTGTAAAAACCTGTCCAATGGTAATTAATTGCGAAAAGACCATATCACAAGCGGAAAGCCCATACCGCGCAACTTGTAATCTTTCCCATAAAGTGTGGTACTTTATTGTATGCAATTGCAAACAGCTATATTAAATGCAAACTGTAAGATTTAGTTACAGCATTTCTCCAAATGGTGATAGGCTCCCTTGGGTACCTAACCTACAGTTACACATTCAAGGTTTCAACCGCACAAAGTGAGATACAAACAGTTTGCTTTTAATTTAGCTTTGTGCATGCAGTTGCCAGACTTTCTCTCTGTTGTGTTTATATTTTTATACTATTTTTCCTATGGGCTTTGCACTCAAGTTGGTTTGGGGTAAATTACCTGACTGCAAGCAAATGCTGTTGTCTGGTGCTGGTGAGATTTGCTAGTGGCATGGGATACCTACTCCAGTGTGAGAGTGCAGTCCATTTCAGTGTTTTGTACTTGTCTAGGAAAATTAACTAACACATGCTCCTTCCATGAATATCTCAAATTATCTTACCCAGTGGAGGTTTCAGGGATCTTATTATGGGAGCAGCAAACTCTCCTGTGGGCAGAGTCACAGGCATTTTTAAGGGTGGAATTGGGCAGTTGAAAGTGTGGAAAGCCAGTCTGGGGCAAGGCTTGCATAAAACGACAGGTGGGACAGTGGGACCTTTTTATGTTTTTTTACCCTCCTCCTCAGCCCAACTGCGGAGCAAAACAGAAGATTGATGGTGTTTTTGCACCATTTGCTCCCCAAGTTCTCTATGAATCTAAGACCAACTTTAACCCAACAACAGGAGCTTTGCAGTTGAATAGTGTATCACTTGTCCTGTATTTGGGGACACAACTTAACCTACTATCAAGCAGTGTAAGGAAGATAAACTATTATATGTAGTTTACTGACAAAAACTTTTACAACCACTTATTTTACAGTATATACAGGTAAATAAATAGAGGTACAGTTGTTCTCTGTTATTTATATGATTGTGGCTAAATATGAATATTCCCATTTCTAAATAATTAAAAAAATTGTTTCTTATAATTTGCTGTGAATGTCAAGACATTCATAATATACAGAGCATCAAAAGCAGTTCAAGCCAAAATCTTATCGATTTATATTTGATTTGATATCTTAGATGTCTCATTTAGGAATGAATATTTACAAATTAAGTTCTGCCTAATGAATTATTGACAAACTTTCCACTTGTTTAAGTGTTTTGCTTATAGTAAATAATTATCTCTAAATTAGTACTATTTCTTACTAAATCATATGCAAATTGCTCATTATATTTTGAAATAAACATGGGCAAACAGTATCTAATTACTTTCAATTAAAACCTGACAGTGTATCACTTGTCCTGTATTTGGGTCACAACTTAATCTACTATCAAGCAGTGTAAGGAAGATAAACTGTTATATGTAGTTTACTGACAAAAATACAGGGAGCAGTTTTTACAACCACTTATTTTACAGTATATACAGGTAAATAAATAGAGGTACAGTTGTTCTCTGTTATTTATATGCTTGTGGCTAAATATGAATATTCCCATTTCTAAATAATTAAAAAAATGTTTCTTATAATTTGCTGTGAATGTCATGACATTCATAATATACAGAGCATCAAAAGCAGTTCAAGCCAACATCTTATCGATTTATATTTGATTTGATATCTTAGATGTCTCATTTAGGAATGAATATTTACAAATTAAGTTCTGCCTAATGAATTATTGACAAACTTTCCACTTGTTTAAGTGTTTTGCTTATAGTAAATAATTATCTCTAAATTAGTACTATTTCTTACTAAATCATATGCAAATTGCTAATTATATTTTGAAATAAACATGGGCAAACATTATCTAATTACTTTCAATTAAAACCTTACAGTGTATCACTTGTCCTGTATTTGGGGACACAACTTAACCTACTATCAAGCAGTGTAAGGAAGATAGTTTACTGACAAAAATACAGGGAGCAGTTTTTACAACCACTTATTTTACAGTATATACAGGTAAATAAATAGAGGTACAGTTGTTCTCTGTTATTTATATGCTTGTGGCTAAATATGAATATTCCCATTTCTAAATAATTAAAAAAATGTTTCTTATAATTTGCTGTGAAAGACATTCATAATATACAGAGCATCAAAAGCAGTTCAAGCCAAAATCTTATCGATTTATATTTGATTTGATATCTTAGATGTCTCATTTAGGAATGAATATTTACAAATTAAGTTCTGCCTAATGAATTATTGACAAACTTTCCACTTGTTTAAGTGTTTTGCTTATAGTAAATAATTATCTCTAAATTAGTACTATTTCTTACTAAATCATATACAAATTGCTAATTATATTTTGAAATAAACATGGGCAAACAGTATCTAATTACTTTCAATTAAAACCTGACAAAAATGTAAGCACTTTAATTATAGTGTATGTGTTAATGCATTACACATAATACTTACTTATCCTCTATCAAATTGTTAGCTCACCCTTAACAACATCTATTCAATATTTATTTTGCATAAATTAGGTGTATCGTTCGCCAATCAGAATTAGCAAAGAATTTAATGGTGATTAATTGTCAAATTTAATGAGCAAATTATGGCAATTTTAAAGCTCTAATTAAAAAAAATGTGCCAAGTATGCAAATGTAACTTGATAATGAGATGACATCAACTTTAAAAGTATGACAATGGTGTTTTTAAAGAGACATACTGTAAAACTCATCATTTTTATTGATTCAGATTTTTAAACAATTTAACAATTTTCTTCTATTATCAAATTTGCTTTCTTCTTTGTTGAAGAAGAAGCAAATCACTACTGGGAGCTTGATGAACAGATAAAATGAGCAAATGACAAGAAGCTTGTGCAGCTAGCTCCCAGTACTGCATTACTGTTCTTGAGCCTGCCTAGGTATGCCTTTCAACAAAGGATACACAAAATTAGAGAGTAGAAGTAAACTGGAAAGTTGTTTAACATTGTATTTTCTATCTGAATCATGAAAGTTTAATTTTTACTTTACTGTGTCTTTACGGAGGTTAAAAAACAAATTAACATCTTATTTTCTGTGATTGCTTTTAATAATCACGCTCCAACCACCATTTGCCTTATTTGGAGGTTTTAATCCTGGCTTGCTTCTGGAGAAGAAAAAAGGCTGACCACGCTCATATGTTAGTATAAAGTGCATTGTTTTAGGTTCTTATCTGCTAAAGCCAAATAAGGAAATATATGTAGCATGGTTAGCCTTGATACATCTGCAGTGTGAATTTCTAATTCTGAGAATGAGAGTCCACAATGTTCAGAGTTAAATTAAATGCAAATGGGGCAAAATAAATAACGAACGTATACTGTAAATTTATTTTACTATACATAAGTAAACATTTTATAATAATGTATTAAAGTGTTTGTTCCTTTTTTAAATCAATGTATCATTTGCTCCAATATTTTTTATCGAATGAGAAAGAATTTGAAAACAGAACATGTGTTTTCCTTTCTGACCCTGTATCTTTGACAGGTGGTTTATTTAGGCTGCTTATAAATTTATGCATAACTGTTGTCAACATTTATAGAGTGACTGTTGGAGAGTAAAACAGCAATTGCTTGTGAAAAGTGGGGATAATATTTTGTACTGTTTGTTCAGAGTCATATTTAGGCCTGTGCCTAGGGTAGCAAGATTGGGGACGGCAGCAAATTTTGGAGTTAGTTCTATAGGCTGATGCCTTCCAACTCATGCTCTCCAGATGTTATATATCAATGTATATTATAAATCAATGATCCCTGGATGTGCCATAGGGGTTCATAATCCCCATACTTCCCTGACCTCAGGTTGCTATAAATATGAGAGGCACATAAGAGCTACAATTGTTGGGTATGGGTGGAGGAGTTCAGGGTGCAGCGGATTTCCAGTTGCCCAGGGCAGCACAAAAACAAAATACACCACTGTTTAAGATACAAGGTGTCGCTAAAGCATTACTGGCATAGGGCTAGATTACAAGAGGCGCACTAACATTAGAGTGCGCGTGATATTGAAATATTGTGGAACATAATTGTGATAAAATACAAGTTGTAACACAAAAAATACATTAAAATAAACAGTTAAACACTATCTGATAAAACTTAATTACAAAATTATTAATACAAAATATTTGTAAGGTTTCAAAGGTATATGGTATATGGCCCTGTATTTGACTGCAAAGGACGATAATATGTGTCTAAGTAATTATTCTATAAAATTTAATAATGTGTTTTACTGTGTATTTACTGTAAATATTTAACATTCAAATGTTATTTATATAGTAGAAAATGTTATTTGTATTTTTAAATTGATATTCCTATATATATATATATATATATATATATACTGTATATATATATAAAATCAATGTACAGTAAATATTTGCATATTTGCATAGGAAATTAGCAATTCTAGGCAAGATTCCCGCTTGCTTTTCCCCAGAAATACATCATATACAATGTTACCAATGCACAAGAGAATTCTGGGTAAGATATGCAAATCAGATATGCAAATTCTCAGTTTTTTTGCTTCAAAATACTGTTTAAACACAGCGATCCTTTTAACAGGATTATTGCAGCAAACCAGAAATCAGAATTCTGGTTTGCTGCAATAATCCTGTTAAAAGGATCGCTGTGTTAAAACAGTATTTTGAAGCAAAAAAACTGAGAATTTGCATATCTAATTTGCATATCTTACCCAGAATTCTCTTGTGCATTGGTAACATTGTTGTCAGGGTGCCAGGAATCAGACAGACGAGAAGTGAAAAAATAATCACACCTTTATTAATAGCAAAAAATAATAAAAAAGTCAAAAAGTCAAATAACAAGCTAGGAGTCAAAACCAGAGCTGGAAGTCAGACGAGCCGAGTCAGTAGCCAAAGCGAATAGTCAGACGAGCCGGAATCAGGAACAAGGAAAACAGCAGAGTCAGGAACAAACCAGGGATTAGGAACCAGGAAGGACGTCAGGCAGCCAGGTAATACACAGGAACTCTCACAAACAGGTCTGAGACAACGCAAAGCATACTGAACAGAGGCCCTTTAAATAATAAGTGATGACATCACAATTCTGAGACTGCATCCTGTCTCACACGGATGATGCACACCAGTCTGGCCATAAAAGCAAGTGCAGGAAATGAGCAGCATCCCCCACAATGCACCATAGTCAGGAAGAGAGGTGAGTAAAATGGCTACCAGCAGCACATGGTAAACACCATGAAGTATTTCTGGGAAAAAGCAAGCAGGGAATCTTGCCTAGTTGTGCTAATTTCCTATGCAAATATTTACATTGATTTAATTTTGAGACATGGAGGATTTTAATTTCAGTTTTTTATCTCCCCCCATAATTTTAATGAATATATATATATATATATATATATATATATATATATATAAAAAAAAATATATATATATATATATATATATATATATACATACATACCTGTATATATTCATATAGATATACTTATATATTTTACAGTTATTTATATATATATATATATATATATATATATATATATAAACAGCAGGCAGGCCAGCGCTCACGGTTAACATTTCATCCACCCAGGGTGCTTCCAAAGTATTGATAGTAGTGAAGAAAAGGGATGCACTCGCCAGGATTTTCAAAGTTACCATTTAATGTAACGTTTCAGGGTGTTACCCCCTTCGTCAGACAATACAAAATAACAATCTACAACCTGTTATAAACCATGTCTTTTAAACTACCCTAAGTGATACAGTTTCAAGTCAACACCTGTGATGCCACTCCCACAATTAGCATATAACAGGTGAGGGCCCCCAGTGTGTGTGATTATCTAATCATATAGACACTAAACAATAAATATATAGTGAACACCAAATCACACATATGCATGAAACCACCATAGAGCAGAAGTCATGCAGGACATTGCACAGAACTGGTTTTCAAAAAAAAGAAAACAATGAAAAAACTATGAAAAACCCCCAGGGATAGAATAATAGTACTTGATAAGCTGTAAATACCTTAAGTTGATTGCTGCCGGAAGGTGGTTGTCATAGCAACCATATCAACAATACTACGGGCCCCAATCAGGGGAGAGGTATATGCAAGCCAATCAAATGTTCTAGGACATGGAGGAGCGCCAAACCCTCCAAAAAATAGATATAGTGGCCAGCACTGGAAGTGAACATAAACATAAAAATCATATGCATAAAAATAAATATAAATGTAAAGCATAAAAATAATATGTATACAGCAACAATATGATCCCAAATCATAATATAGTAGCATAAAGCTAGCCAACTGTTGTAAAGTCAGCACAGAGCAGGATATGAATATAACCAAATAATAAATTGGTGACCTGTTAGCCTATCAACAGCCAAGTAATATAGCCAGTTAAAGGGACAGTATACTGTAAAATATTTTTTTCCTTAATGTGTTTACAATTGCTTTTTTTACCAACTGCAGAGTAAAAAATGTATGAAAATTAGCTTTTTAAGGCTTATTTGTGTATATTAAAGCTCTGATTTTGTGTTTTGAAGCCACAACCTAATAAAATGGGTTGAGCTTGTAGATATAATCAGATCTCATTACTGTATCACATTGTGCAAATATACCTGTTTCTTTATATTATATCTGTCCTTAAAACAATCACCAGTACTTTGAGAGAACAATGGAAAATCAACATTTTATTACCTTATCTCTGCTATATCGCACTGGGAGTGTAATTTGTTCTGCTGGCTGTGTTTACAAAGCTTATCTATAGCTGGTACGCGCGGCCACAAACTTTCAGAATAGGTGGGGATACCACATGCTAAATCAACAATTTCAAATGCCAATATAAGGGTAAAGGAGCTACTTGTAAACAATTTAATACACTCCAGCAGGTAAAGTGGATCATTGGGAACAAATTAAAGGGGAGAAAATTTTTGAGTAAACTGTCCCTTTAAAAATCCAAGAGGGACCCAAGCAGAAAGGGGAGAGAACCACACATCAGACTAGATAGAAACATGGAAAAAGGATATGTAAGAGTAGGGAGACCATTCCTGCCATATATATAAATAAATCACAACAGTACTGTTAAAGACAGTTAACCATGGAGAGAGTCCCTACAGAAAATAATGCCAGTAAATGAACATTTAGGCCGTTCGGGGCCAGAGTACCCAATCTGTGGGTCCACCTTGCTTCTCTTTGCAGAAGAATTTTTCCTCTGTCCCCACCTCTAGATAAAGGTTGTATATGGTCAATGATTGTGTATTTCAGATCAATTACTGTATGTCCTTTTTGGACAAAGTGCCTTGCCACCAGTTGGTCCGATGTTCCCTTTAGAATGGCAGCTCGTATGGCTGACCTGTGGTTGGCTATTTGTGCCCTTAAGTCGTCAGTTGTTTTGCCAACGTAAAACAGGCCACATGTGCAGTGGAGAAGGTACACAATATAAGTGGTTGTGCACATCAATCGGTATCTGTGATTATACTTCATCTTTTTGGTAGGATTAGTTTAGTATGGTCCTGTCTGTAAGGCACTGCAAGTCGTGCAGCCAAGACATCTAAAGCAACCAGGTTTCGTTTTGTCCAACCATGACTTCTTCTGATAGCAAGGACGGGGGTCCGTCTTTACCAGTATGTCCCTTAGAGATGTCATTTTACGGAATCCCATGCGTGGTGGTACCATATTTTTAAATGGCAATGCTGGATCACTTCTCACAATGTCCCAGTGTTTGTTGAATGAATCCCTAAGGCATGATTTGTCATTTGTGTATGTTGTCACAAAAGTGAGTTGTTCTTGGGGTGTCCGAGTTCTGGAGGTATCCAGTTCCATCAACTGTTGATCTAGGATTTTAGTGGGTTACCCTCAGTTCTGGAACCTTATGTACATTTCCTCCATCTGTTGCTGGGCTTTTTCTTCGCCCAAGTTGTGTCTTTGGACCCTTTTGAACTGGGATTTAGGCAGGGATCTCTTGAGTGATGGTGGATGTCCACTAACAAAAGATAGCAGCGAGTTCCTATCCATCTCTTTTCTGTAAAGTGTACTCTTCAGAAGGCTTCCATCCTTGAATAGCTGAAGGTCCAGAAAATGATTCCTTTTGTCATCTGTCTCCATTTTGAACTTGAGTGCCGGATTGGCATTGTTCAAGCTCTGAAAATAAAATGTCCAATGTTGCTCTGCTGCCTCTCCAGATTAACACCAGATTGTCGATGTAGCATCTATAGAACAATATGCGGTTATCTTTGAATAGTTCTGTATCATTGGTTTCAAAATCTGCCATGTATAGGTTGGCGTAGGATGGGGCCACATTGGACCCCATCGCTGTCCCTGTTTTCTGTAGATAAAGTTGGTGTTCAAACCGGAAGTAGTTCATGGTGAGGCAGAATTCAAGTAGATTGATTAGAATTTTTACAGGGGGTCCAATAAAAGGATATTTGCCTAATTGTCTGTTTACTGCTTGTAGTCCCTCCTGATGGGGAATGACCGTATACAGGCTTGTCACATCAAGTGTAACCAGCAGGTCATCTTCTTCCAGAGGGGGTAGTTCCTTAATTGTTTTCAGTAGTGACTGTGAATCGAGAAGGAATTATTACATATTCCTTACCACCGGCTGTAATAATCCATCAAGATATGTTGCAATAGGCTGTAGTATTGAACCTATTGCTGACACAATCTGTATGCTGGGAGGTGAGATCAGGCTTTTGTGAAGGACAATATCGTGATCAACCTTAGTTCTTACACGCTCTCGGATATGGAAAATGAAATTTTGAACAAGGGACTATCTTTTATCCCTACACAGAAAACAGACGACGATTTCGAACTCTACATTGACCTACAGAAATTTCAATGCAACATGAGACTGAGGGAATTCTTTCCCAGGAAAGAAGAAATGGACAAACCACTGAGGGCACCATCAAAATTCGACCCTGTTAGCAATAACGCCAGCATCAAAACCTTTGCAATACTTATGCAGACCGATATGGATGCTAACATCAACAAAGCAAAGACTATAACACACAATAACCTTAATGGCATTGAGAGACTTGCATTGAAGAATTTGGCTCAGCAAACCAGCATAGTGATCCGCCAGGCAGACAAGGGGGGTGCAATTGTCCTGCAAAATTATGAAGAATACAAAGGAAGAAATTATGAAACAGTTAAATGACACTGAAACTTACACACGTCTCAAAGCAGACCCTGTAATAAGTTTCAAGGCAAGGATCGATACTGAATACTGTCTTCAATGAAGGCTATATTTACCTTATATTTACCCACTAATAAGTAAGCATAACCCAGGTTTCTCAACCAAAAATGGGCTGGTTCCTATGCATCACATTCCTGCTTTTTAAATAAAGATAGCAAGAGAACGAAGAAAAATTGATAATAGGAGTAAATTAGAAAGTTGCTTAAAATTGCATGCTCTATCTGAATCATGAATGAAAAAAAAAATTGGGTTTAGTGTCCCTTTAATGCCATGGAAAAGTACTTATTCAGCAACTATTTTTTTCAGTTGTAGTTGTCAGAATCTGCTTTGTACAATATGTTTAGATGAAATTACTTTTTTTATTCTAATTTTATTCTTTCCATTTCTCTGTAGTAGTAAAAACTGTTGGGTGTTCTAGTCTACTTTCTGCAGCACCACTGCTGTTTGATACAATTTGGACTTATAAAATTGAAACTTTGTTCATTCCTAAAAATCTAAAGAGACATTAAACCCCAAATTTTTCTTTCATGATTTAGGTAAAACATACAATTTTAAACAACTTTCCAGTTTATTTCTATTATCAATTTAGATTCATTCTCTTGGGATCATTTGTTGAAGGAGCAGCAATGCACTACAGGGGGTCGATCCGATAAAAATCGTCGCCCGCAAAAGCCGGCGACGCCAATATTTACGCTGGTTTGGTATCACATATACGGCGTAACCTAGAAGTTACGCGCGTATATTTCTGCCGTCGCCCGTAGTTTTTTGGGCTATAGGCAGGTATACCAAACCAGCGCAGTTTGGTATCCAATATGCAGCGTAAGGACTTACGTGGCGAAAATGGAGAAAACTTACTCCATTTTCACCTCGCCACAAAAAGCAGCCGTAAGAAGCCTTACGCTGACTATTGGAGCCCCGTAACTCCCTAAACTGGCTGCTAAAATAAACCTAACACCTAACGCATGCGCAATGTCTATCTCCCTGTCAACCGCGATCTTCTAAAATAAACCTAACACCTAACTCATGCGCAATGTCTATCTACCTGTCAACCGTGATCCCCCCCCCCCCCGAAATCCCTAATAAAGTTATTAACCCCTAAACCGCCGCTCCCGGACCCCGCCGCCATCTACATAAACTAACCCCCTACTGTGAGCCCCTAAAACCGCCGCCATCTACCTTATCTATCCCCTAATTAGAACCCCTTACACCGCTGTCATCTACCTTATCTATCCCCTAATCTGACCCCTTACACCGCCGCCACCTATATAAAAATTATTAACCCCTAATCTAACCCCCCTATACCGCCGCCAGCTATATTAATATTATTAACCCCTAATGTAAGCCCCTTACACCGCCGCCATCTCTATTAAAATGATTAACCCCTAATTTAATCTACCTACCCCGCCGCCAGCTATATTATCTATATTAACCCTAAGTATATTATAGTTAATATAGGTATTACATTATATATATTAACTATATTAACCCTAATTATATTAGGGTTAATATAGTTAATATAGTTACTATAGTATTTATATTAACTATATTAACTCTATCTAACCCTAACACCCCTAACTAAATTTATATTAAATTAATCTAATTCATTTATAAACTAAAATATTCCTATTTAAATCTAAATACTTACCTATAAAATAAACCCTAAGATAGCTACAATATAATTAATAATTACATTGTAGCTATGTTAGGGTTAATATTTATTTTACAGGTAAATTATTTTAACTAGGTATAATAGCTATTAAATAGTTATTAACTATTTAATATCTACCTAGTTAAAATAATTACCCAATTACCTGTAAAATAAATCCTAACCTAAGTTACAAATACACCTACACTATCAATAAATTAAATAAACTACAAATATCTATCTAAAAATACAATTAAATTAACTAAACTAAATTACAAAAAAAAAAAACACTAAATTACAAAAAATAAAAAAAAGATTACAAGATGTTTAAGCTAATTACACCTATTCTAAGCCCCCTAATAAAATAATAAAGCCCCCCAAAATAAAAAAAAATTCCCTACCCTATTCTAAATTAAAATAAGTTCAAAGCTCTTTTACCTTACCAGCCCTTAAAAGGGCCTTTTGTGGGGCATGCCTAAAAGAATTCAGCTCTTTTGCATACAAATACAATACCCCCCCCCCCATTACAACCCACCACCCACATACCCCTATTCTAAAACCACCCAAACCCCCCTTAAAAAAGCCTAATACTACCCCCCTGAAGATCTCCCTACCTTGTCTTCACCACACCGGGCCGAACTCCTGATCCGATCCAGGCGATGTCTTCCTCCAAGCGGCAAAGAAGAATTCTTCCTCCGGCGATGTCTTCCTCCAAGCGGCAAAGAAGAATTCTTCCTCCGGCGATGTCTTCCTCCAAGCGGCAAAGAAGAAAGAAAAAGTCTTCATTCTTCCGCCGGCATCTTCAATCTTCTTTCTTCGCTCCGCCGCCGCGGAGCATCCATCCCGGCCGACGACTGAACGACGAATGAGGTACCTTTAAATGACGTCATCCAAGATGGCGTCCGCCGAATTCCGATTGGCTGATAGGATTCTATCAGCCAATCGGAATTAAGTTAGAAAAATCTGATTGGCTGATTGAATCAGCCAATCAGATTCAAGTTCAATCCGATTGGCTGATCCAATCAGCCAATCAGAGTGAGCTCGCATTCTATTGGCTGATCGGAACAGCCAATAGAATGTGAGCTCAATCTGATTGGCTGATTGGATCAGCCAATCGGATTGAACTTGAATCTGATTGGCTGATTCAATCAGCCAATCAGATTTTTCTAACTTAATTCCGATTGGCTGATAGAATCCTATCAGCCAATCGGAATTCGGTGGACCCCTTCTTGGATGACGTCATTTAAAGGTACCTCATTCGTCGTTCAGTCGTCGGCCGGGATGGATGCTCCGCGGCGGCGGAGCGAAGAAAGAAGATTGAAGATGCCGGCGGAAGAATGAAGACTTTGCTGCCGCTTGGAGGAAGACGTCGCCGGAGGAAGAATTCTTCTTTGCCGCTTGGAGGAAGACATCGCCGGAGGAAAAATTCTTCTTTGCCGCTTGGAGGAAGACATCGCCGGAGGAAGAATTCTTCTTTGCCGCTTGGAGGAAGACATCGCCCGGATCGGATCAGGAGTTCGGCCCGGTGTGGTGAAGACAAGGTAGGGAGATCTTCAGGGGGGTAGTGTTAGGCTTTTTCAAGGGGGGTTTGGGTGGTTTTAGAATAGGGGTATGTGGGTGGTGGGTTGTAATGGGGGGGGTATTGTATTTGTATGCAAAAGAGCTGAATTCTTTGGGGCATGCCCCACAAAAGGCCCTTTTAAGGGCTGGTAAGGTAAAAGAGCTTTGAACTTTTTTTAATTTAGAATAGGGTAGGGAATTTTTTTTATTTTGGGGGGCTTTATTATTTTATTAGGGGGCTTAGAATAGGTGTAATTAGCTTAAAAATCTTGTAATCTTTTTTTTATTTTTTGTAATTTAGTGTTTGTTTTTTTTTGTAATTTAGTTTAGTTAATTTAATTGTATTTTTAGATAGATATTTGTAGTTTATTTAATTTATTGATAGTGTAGGTGTATTTGTAACTTAGGTTAGGATTTATTTTACAGGTAATTGGGTAATTATTTTAACTAGGCAGATATTAAATAGTTAATAACTATTTAATAGCTATTATACCTAGTTAAAATAATTAACAATTTACCTGTAAAATAAATATTAACCCTAACATAGCTACAATGTAATTATTAATTATATTGTAGCTATCTTATGGTTTATTTTATAGGTAAGTATTTAGATTTAAATAGGAATATTTTAGTTTATAATATGAATTAGATTTATTTAATAAGAATTTAGTTAGGGGTGTTAGGATTAGATAGAGTTAATATAGTTAATATAAATACTATAGTAACTATATTAACTATATTAACCCTAATATAATTAGGGTTAATATAGTTAATATATATAATGTAATACCTATATTAACTATAATATACTTAGGGTTAATATAGATAATATAGCTGGCGGCGGGGTAGGTAGATTAAATTAGGGGTTAATCATTTTAATAGAGATGGCGGCGGTGTTAGGGGCTTACATTAGGGGTTAATAATTTTAATATAGATGGCGGCGATGTTAGGGGCTCACTTTAGGGGGTTATAGATATAATATAGCTGGCAGCGGGGTACGGGAGCGACGGTTTTGGGGTTAATAACTTTATTAGGTTGCGGCGGGGTACGGGAGCGGTGGTTTAGGGGTTAATAGCTTTTTTATTGTTAGGATAGTGAGGGGGGATAGCGGATAGAGGGTTAGACGTGTCGGGCTATGTTAGGGAGGCGTGTTAGACGTGTCGGGCTATGTTTAGGAGGCGTGTTAGACAGTGCGGGTGATTTAGACTTTAGTCAGGTTTTATAGGCGCCGGCAGTTTCTAACGTGGCGCAAGTCACTGGCGACTCCAAAAATCTGTACTTACGCAGATTTCTGGACATCGCTGGTTTGTGAGACTTGCGCCACTTTAGCAAGTGACGGCGCCGCATATTGGATGGCTCGAGTTGCGAGCTGAAACTGCGGGCGACGTGGGTTCCCTCGCTTGCGCCGCAAACTGCGATCTATATCGGATCGCACCCCAGGTTGCTAACTGAACATATGGGGTGAACCAATGACAATAGGCATATATATGCAGCCACCAATCTTCAGGTGCTTTACTGCTCCTGAGCTTGCCTAGAAAACTCTTCAATAAAGGATAACAAGAGAAGGAAGCAAATTATATAATAGAAGTAAATTGTAAAGTTATTTAAATAAGACAGATACGGATAGGGTATAGCGCTAGACCAAAAACCTACTTAGCCTCACTAAAGGTTATTGTCTCCTCCCTAGACAATAGAGAATTAAGAATGTAAAATCAGTGGATATAGGAGGCGCTATAGAGCCGTAGGATATATAGATATAAATAAATGTAAAATTCACTGTATCGTGACCAGTTAAAACATTCAAAAAATTAAAAATCCAAAATTCCAATGACCCTTAAGGGATACGTTAAAATACTATTTATGTGCAAAATCTGTGATAAAAATCGGTGATAATTAAAAATAAAGGAAAATATCTACGTATATATATATATATATAAAAACAATTTATCCAAGTGAAAAATCAAAGTGAAATAAATGCAGTATCAAAGTGCAATCAATGATCAAGTGACAATAATTAGTAAAACACAGATGTGATATTTAATAAGTCAATGCATAAAAGGTTGACACAAACAATCCATATAACAATCAATCATACATAAAATAAAGTAAAACCGGTTAAACATACACACTATACATAACCCCTCAGATTCCCCAAATCAAATGGGGCTGGCGGAGAACACCTATAATGACTGTGTTCTAATCTTGGTGTTAGTAGTTCAAGGGGATCCCCCAAAGAAGATGGCCCGGAATGACAATGTGGGTTTAATTATTGTAAATCCAAAGATATAAATGTTAATGTTTCTGAATGGTGCCGTTAATCCCCAGTATTATTTGGTCACAAATAAAAGCCCACAATGGTATAGAGCTCCTTCCTTAATGTTCTCTTAGTTAAAGGCAATCAAGTATTTATAACTTAGCCGGGAGGCTCTCCTACCTTCTTACAAGAGTCTGCCAGCGATCTCCTTACCTGGCCCGACACTCCGGCTGCTCCTTTAGATGTCTGCTCAGCGAAAATCCCGTGAGTGACGTCACCCGGTTCCGGATCCTAGGTGACCACTTGCGCAAGTGTTTGTTTCCACAGGATGTCCTCTGTACGCCAGGGTACAGAGAGTTCACTTCAGCTTCGGTCCTCCAAATAATCGCAAACAGTAGCAGGTAAGTCCTCTACGCGTTTCAACCCCTTCTGGGTCTTTTTCAAGATGCTACTTCCTGCAACCTTTGCCCTTAAATCCACTCTCTGCACAGGTGATTCCCTATTGCTACAACACCTTTCCGCAGGTAACTGTTTCCTGGGGGGGGAATCAAAACACCTCACATGTCATTCTTTGTTCGTAAATTTTCACAACAAATCCCAAGCCAGATCTCTAGTGTTTAAAAACTCTTTTCCATATAATCAAATAACGTTAAAAACTCCTTAAAAATCCTTAAAAATAATACAATTTGATAATACATAAGACTACAATTTATAAAACAATATAAGGAGAAAATACATAACAAACAGGGAAAATAGAAAAATTCAGATGAAATATTGATGAAATATTGCGTGGTCAGCCTAAGGCCAAGATTTATCCCACTTTAGATGACATCCAAAACAACTAATGCATATAAAATTTAAAATTTAAAACATGAAAATCACATAGAATAATAGAACCTAGCTCAAACAAACCTAGCCCTACATTCCTATCTAAATGATTCCCTGCTCCACATCTTAATACTAGTTATTACTCTCTAAAATGTCAGGTTAAAGATCCACAAGAAAGAACTCTAAACTAAAACGCTGAAAAAAGCCAAAAATGCCAAAATGTAGGGTACTAAAGATAATAAATCCCTAAGTTAAAAAGGGGGCTAATTCCAACTCTGAATTCAAACCCAACGGATGCAAAGTGTTAAACTCATAGATTAATTCTGCTTCCCTTTTGACTAATCTATTTTCAAAGTCTCCCCCCCCTCCAGTTATTTCGCAGTACACACAATCCCCAGTATTTAAGTTCTTTAATGTTGTTCATGTGGATTTCTCTAAAATGTGTGTATAGGTGGGTTTCCAATTTCCCCTTTTCTATGTTCCAGATATGCTCCCTAATCCGATCCCTCAGCATTCTGGTTGTCTCTCCAATGTAAAACAGATTGCATGAGCACTGTAACATATACACAACCCCTTTATTACTACATCTTATGGTGTCCTTTATAGTAAACTCTCTATTCGTGCCCGGAATTGGAACCTTTTTCTTTTTTGACCCACATCTACATGCTTTGCATGTTGCACAGGGAAAGAAACCCCTGACTTCTTCCCCCCTCAAATCCAAGTCCTTTTTATTTCTTCCCTGCCTTCTAAACTCACTGGGTGCTAGCAGCGATTTCAAGTTCTTAGTTTTTTTGTAAACTATCCTAGGGTAAACTGGCAATTTGTCCCCAATAACTGGTTCATTTCTCAACAAGTGCCAGTGCTTTCTCAGAATCTTCTTCATTAATACATGATCCTCACTATATGTGTTCACAAATGGTATATCCAATGTATCCTTTCTTTGATCTTCCTTTCTTTTATATTCTAGCAGTGAGTCCCTGTTGGTGGTCCTTGCCCTTGTTACAGCATTCTTTATATTATTTTCTTTATAGCCCCTTTCCTTAAACCTTTCCTCCAATATTGTTACCTGTTCATTAAAATCCTCAATTCTTGTGCAATTCTTTCTAATTCTCAGGCATTGTCCTACCGGTATATTTTCCTTTCACTTAAAAAAGTGACAGCTGTTTGCGTGGATATAGTTATTGGAGTCCGTCGGTTTAAAGTGCATTCTAGTTATTAATTCCTCCTCATTTACCACTATCTCTAAATCTAAAAAATTAATTGACACCCTGCTAATTTCATAGGTGAAAGTTAAGCCCCTATCATTGTTGTTCATAGTTTGGAACAATTCTTTAAGGGAATCTTCACTACCCCGCCAGATGATCAAAATGTCATCTATATATCTTTTGAAAAGCACGAGATTCGCACTGAGCTCCGCAAAACGGAGGAACCTATGCTCCCAATCCCCCATAAACAAATTTGCGTAACTCGGTGCGAATCTCGTGCCCATCGCTGTCCCCTCGATTTGTAGGAAATACTTTCCATCGAATGAAAAATTGTTGTGTTCTAAAATAAAGCTTATAATTTCTAAAATAAAATTCCTCTGTTCTTCCACTATCGTGTTATCTTTAGTCAGATATCCCTCAACCGCCTCCAATCCTAAACTATGCTTGATATTGGTGTAAAGTGATGATACACAAGTGGCCATCACAAACTATTTTTCATTTGATGGAAAGTATTTCCTACAAATCGAGGGGACAGCGATGGGCACGAGATTCGCACTGAGTTACGCAAATTTGTTTATGGGGGATTGGGAGCATAGGTTCCTCCGTTTTGCGGAGCTCGGTGCGAATCTCGTGCTTTTCAAAAGATATATAGATGACATTTTGATCATCTGGCGGGGTAGTGAAGATTCCCTTAAAGAATTGTTCCAAACTATGAACAACAATGATAGGGGCTTAACTTTCACCTATGAAATTAGCAGGGAGTCAATTAATTTTTTAGATTTAGAGATAGTGGTAAATGAGGAGGAATTAATAACTAGAACGCACTTTAAACCGACGGACTCCAATAACTATATCCACGCAAACAGCTGTCACTTTTTTAAGTGGAAGGAAAATATACCGGTAGGACAATGCCTGAGAATTAGAAAGAATTGCACAAGAATTGAGGATTTTAATGAACAGGTAACAATATTGGAGGAAAGGTTTAAGGAAAGGGGCTATAAAGAAAATAATATAAAGAATGCTGTAACAAGGGCAAGGACCACCAACAGGGACTCACTGCTAGAATATAAAAGAAAGGAAGATCAAAGAAAGGATACATTGGATATACCATTTGTGAACACATATAGTGAGGATCATGTATTAATGAAGAAGATTCTGAGAAAGCACTGGCACTTGTTGAGAAATGACCCAGTTATTGGGGACAAATTGCCAGTTTACCCTAGAATAGTTTACAAAAAAACTAAGAACTTGAAATCGCTGCTAGCACCCAGTGAGTTTAGAAGGCAGGGAAGAAATAAAAAGGACTTGGATTTGAGGGGGAAGAAGTCAGGGGTTTCTTTCCCTGTGCAACATGCAAAGCATGTAGATGTGGGTCAAAAAAGAAAAAGGTTCCAATTCCGGGCACGAATAGAGAGTTTACTATAAAGGACACCATAAGATGTAGTAATAAAGGGGTTGTGTATATGTTACAGTGCTCATGCAATCTGTTTTACATTGGAGAGACAACCAGAATGCTGAGGGATCGGATTAGGGAGCATATCTGGAACATAGAAAAGGGGAAATTGGAAACCCACCTATACACACATTTTAGAGAAATCCACATGAACAACATTAAAGAACTTAAATACTGGGGATTGTGTGTAGTGCGAAATAACTGGAGGGGGGGGGAGACTTTGAAAATAGATTAGTCAAAAGGGAAGCAGAATTAATCTATGAGTTTGAGTTTAACACTTTGCATCCGTTGGGTTTGAATTCAGAGTTGGAATTAGCCCCCTTTTTAACTTAGGGATTTATTATCTTTAGTACCCTACATTTTGGCATTTTTGGCTTTTTTCAGCGTTTTAGTTTAGAGTTCTTTCTTGTGGATCTTTAACCTGACATTTTAGAGAGTAATAACTAGTATTAAGATGTGGAGCAGGGAATCATTTAGATAGGAATGTAGGGCTAGGTTTGTTTGAGCTAGGTTCTATTATTCTATGTGATTTTCATGTTTTAAATTTTAAATTTTATATGCATTAGTTGTTTTGGATGTCATCTAAAGTGGGATAAATCTTGGCCTTAGGCTGACCACGCAATATTTCATCAATATTTCATCTGAATTTTTCTATTTTCCCTGTTTGTTATGTATTTTCTCCTTATATTGTTTTATAAATTGTAGTCTTATGTATTATCAAATTGTATTATTTTTAAGGATTTTTAAGGAGTTTTTAACGTTATTTGATTATATGGAAACACGTTTTTAAACACTAGAGATCTGGCTTGGGATTTGGTGTGAAAATTTACGAACAAAGAATGACATGTGAGGTGTTTTGATTCCCCCCCAGGAAACAGTTACCTGCGGAAAGGTGTTGTAGCAATAGGGAATCACCTGTGCAGAGAGTGGATTTAAGGGCAAAGGTTGCAGGAAGTAGCATCTTGAAAAAGACCCAGAAGGGGTTGAAACGCGTAGAGGACTTACCTGCTACTGTTTGCGATTATTTGGAGGACCAAAGCTGAAGTGAACTCTCTGTACCCTGGCGTACAGAGGACATCCTGTGGAAACAAACACTTGCGCAAGTGGTCACCTAGGATCCGGAACCGGGTGACGTCACTCACAGGATTTTCGCTGAGCAGACATCTAAAGGAGCAGCCGGAGTGTCGGGCCAGGTAAGGAGATCGCTGGCAGACACTTGTAAGAAGGTAGGAGAGCCTCCCGGCTAAGTTATAAATACTTGATTGCCTTTAACTAAGAGAACATTAAGGAAGGAGTTCTATACCATTGTGGGCTTTTATTTGTGACCAAATAAGACTGGGGATTAACGGCACCATTCAGAAACATTAACATTTATATCTTTGGATTTACAATAATTAAACCCACATTGTCATTCCGGACCATCTTCTTTGGGGGATCCCCTTGAACTACTAACACCAAGATTAGAACACAGTCATTATAGGTGTTCTCCGCCAGCCCCATTTGATTTGGGGAATCTGAGGGGTTATGTATAGTGTGTATGTTTAACCGGTTTTACTTTATTTTATGTATGATTGATTGTTATATGGATTGTTTGTGTCAACCTTTTATGCATTGACTTATTAAATATCACATCTGTGTTTTACTAATTATTGTCACTTGATCATTGATTGCACTTTGATACTGCATTTATTTCACTTTGATTTTTCACTTGGATAAATTGTTTTTATATATATATACGTAGATATTTTCCTTTATTTTTAATTATCACCGATTTTTATCACAGATTTTGCACATAAATAGTATTTTAACGTATCCCTTAAGGGTCATTGGAATTTTGGATTTTTAATTTTTTGAATGTTTTAACCGGTCACGATACAGTGAATTTTACATTTATTTATATCTATATATCCTACGGCTCTATAGCGCCTCCTATATCCACTGATTTTACATTATAAAGTTGTTTAAAACTGTATGCTTTATAAGAATCATTAATGTTGAATTATGACTTTACTTTCCCTTTAACACAGATTACCAAAATGTCTCAAAAGCATGTTTGTACTGGAGAAAACAGTCCCTGATCTACAAGACATTTATAGGGACATTCTAATGGAAAAACAAAAAACACATGCTGTAAATCATAAGAGAATGCATGTTTTACATTGCTGACCCTAGATAACGAGTGCCGCGGTAACACCGCTAGCGTAATGCTTTTTGGGCTTCTCAAGGCAGAGCAGCATGTGAGAAGGGGAACGCTAGGTAGAACAGCATGTGAGAAGGGGAGTGCTAGGTAGAGCAGCATGTGAGAAGGGGAGCACTAGGTAGAGCAGCATGGGAGAAGGGGAGTGCTAGGTAGAGCAGCATGTGAGAAGGGGAGCGCTAGGTAGAGCAGCATGTGAGAAGGGGGAGCGCTAGGTAGAGCAGCATGTGAGAAGGGGAGCGCTAGGTAGAGCAGCATGTGAGAAGGGGAGCGCTAGGTAGAGCAGCATGTGAGTAGGGAATGAACAAAGTTTCAATTTTATAAGTCCAAATTGCATCAAATAGCAGTGGTGCAGCATGTGAGAAGGGGAGCGCTAGGTAGAGCAGCATGTGAGAAGGGGAGCGCTAGGTAGAGCAGCATGTGAGAAGGGAAGCGCTGGGCAGAGTAGCATGGGAGAAGGGGAGCGCTAGGTAGAGCAGCATGTGACAAAGGGAGCACTAGGTAGAGCAGCATGTGACAAGGGGGATGCTAGATAGAGCAGCATTTGACAAGGGGAGCACTAGGTAGAGCAGCATGTGAGAAGAGGAGCACTAGGTAGAGCAGCATGTGAGAAGGGGAGCACTAGGTAGAGCAGCATGTGAGAAGGGGAGCACTAGGTAGAGCAGCATGTGAGAAGGGGAGCACTAGGTAGAGCAGCATGTGAGAAGGGGAGCACTGGGCAGAGCAGCATGGGAAAGGGAAGCACTAGGTAGAGCAGCATGGGAGAGGGGAGTCCAAGAAGTGCAAACATCCCTAGCAGAGTTTTCGTGTGCTCGTGCATGTGTTCCCCCTCATAGAACTCAATGGAGAAAAAACACCCTACTCACGAAAACGACAAAAAAAAATGAAATTAATCCAACACCCTACTATAAGCCCCTAGCCTAATAACCCCTAATCCACTGCCTCCCCCCCACATTGCCGACTCTAACACTATTAAATCCTAAACCACCATACTCCTACAATGCAAACTAACTAAATAAACCATTAAACCATAAACTGCCATCCCAGCACAACACCAACCCTAAATAAAACTATTAACCCCTAAACCACCTAGCCCCCACATCGCCAACCCGAAATAAAACTATTAACCCCTAAACCCCCATTCCCCCATACCACAAACTAAATAAACTATTAACCCATAAACCCTTTACACTTACATCACCATTACAAACCCTATCCACGTTGCAACAATAATTGGATTTATACAGTAGATACTCAATTTTTTAAAAACAACTACAAAATCAGAATTATTAGGGGTAATGACCCCCCCCTTCTCTCATGAAACAGATATAACTCACATATACTTTTAAAACTCAAGAACAGTCTATCAAAAAACTAGGGATACACTTAACCCCAGACACCCAGCGATTATTCGCACAAAACTACTCCAGTGTATTAAAATAATAATACAATAATTGGCAACAAAAATTCCTATCATGGATAGGAAGAATTAATGCATTCAAGATTACTATCATACCACTTATCCTATATATATTTCAGACTCTACCAATCCCACTCCTAAATGTATTCTTGTATAAATGAAAGAAAATAATAAATGCATATATTTGGCAAAACAATTTCCCCAGGATAGCAATGAATACCATGTTTAGAATGAAAGATAGAGGTGGGCTGGGATTTCCAAATCTACTATACTACAGAATAGCTATATACTTAATGAGGATTGTTGATTTGTGCAAGAACTACAACAATAAAGAATGGGTACAATTTGATCATGCCCTGATTGATTGTCCTCAGTTAGGCAGCTTTTGCTGGCTCCCCTAAAAACCAGCAAGGAACTAGAAAAAAATTACCCCAATTGGTGAGCAAAACTAACATTCCCTAATCTCTAAACCAAATGATATCTCAACTATCCCCTCTCCACTCTCACCACTTTTGAAAAATCCCACATTTAAACCCAGTACACAGATACACCCACAGGGACCCAACAACATGCATAAATTGTTTCCGTGCTACTCGGTACTAACCAATGGAACAATCAAATTACGTGCCGAAATAACAGAATCAGAGGGTTTACATATAGACAATTATTTCACTACCTACATACACACATAGAAAAACAAAACTAAGTAGAACTCTTACTACTTTTGAGGATCTCTGCCACACCACCCGGACAACATGTGGAACGTTGTCCATAGCCGATGAACTGCTAATTAGTTATCACTCTAAACATCACTCTAAACATACCCCTTTATATGTACGTAGGTGGGAAGATGAATTAAAAGTACACTGAACAAATAAAATATGAGCTACCATATTCAATAATATGAGTAAATCTTCTTCATTGGTTAGTAAAACAGAGATGAAAATCAAATTACAGTGGGTATTGAAAAGAATCACCCCTTTCAAAATCATCACATTTTGTTGCTTTCCAGCCTGAAATAAAGACAGACACAGTTTTTGTTTATTCAGTTGTAATTACTCAGTGCAACTTATAACATCCAAGTGAAAGATATAACACCAAAAGGTCAGGCAAAAATAAAGACAACTCAAAAACAGAATCACTGAGTTGCAAAAAGGATCACCCTCTCTTAAAATTACTTGTAAACTCAATCAGGTATAGCTAATCACCTTCTCAATGGCACAGACAGCCATTCAACCTTCAACTGTCATCCGATGAGGGCATTTTGATTAGCTCAGTAAGAAAATAGCTTTCCTGGAGCATCTCAGTCCCTGGTAGTGCAACTGAAACAAACAACTATGGGTGACAAGGCACTGGGAAAGGTCTCCGGGATTATTGTGTGGACAGGCGCAAGTCAGAAGATGGATACAAAAAATTATCAAAGGCTTTATCAATGCCTAGAAGCACAGTGAAGTATATTATTAAGAAGTGGAAGGTATTTGGTATAACACAGACTCTCTCTAGATCCGGACGTTGCTCCAAACTGGATAAAAGAACCAGGAAACTGGTCAGAGAGCCTACCAAGAGGCACACAGGAACTCTGAAACAGTTGCAGGAATTTCTGACAAAGAATGGTCATTGTGTGTATGTGACAATTTCACAAATTCTCCACAAATGTGGCTTGGGTATGGAGGGTTGCAAGAAAAAAAACACTCCTCAAGAAAGGCCACATGCAGTCACAACTGAGCTTTGCCATAACATACCTAGGACATTTTGAGGCCACATGGAAAAAGGTGTTATGGTCAGATGAGACTAAAATTTAATTATTTGGCCTCAACATCAAACGATATGTCTGGAGGAAATCCAATGCAACTTACCATCCAAATAACACTATACCTACAGTAAAACATGGAGGTGGTAATATCCTGTTATGGGGGTGTCTCTCTGCAGCAGGCACTGGAGCACTTATCAGGATAGAAGGAATAATGGATGTGGCAAAATACCGTCAAATTATTGAGGAAAATCTGCTGCCCTCTGCCAGGAAGTTTTCAATGAGAAGAAGGTTTACCTTCCAACATAACAATGACCCAAAGCACACAATAAAAATGACCACACAGTGGTTGAAGGAGAAAAAGGTGAATGTTCTTGCATGGCCTAGTCACAGCTCAAACTTAAACCCCATTGAATATCTATGGCATGACTTGAAGACTGCAGTTCACAAACGGTCACCATCAAATGTAACAGAACTGGAGCAGTTCTGCAAAAAAGAGTGGCCAAATATTGCACAGTCTAGATGTTCAAAGTTAGTAGAGACATATCCCAACAAACTAAAGGCTGTTAGTAAAGCAAAAGGTGGTTCAACAAAATACTGACACAAGGGTTTGATCCTTCTTGAATTGTCTTTATTTTTGCCTGACATGTTTGTGTTGTATCTTTTACTTAGATGTTATAAGTTGCACTGAGTAATTACAACTGGATAAACAAAAACTGTGTCTGTCTGTATTTCAGACTGCAAAGCAACAAAATTTGATTATTTTCAAGGGGGTTATTCTTTTCAATACCCAATGTATTATACCGATGGTATCTGACCCCAGTACGTCTAACAAAAGTGTTCCCTTCATCATGCTCAACATGTTGGAGGTCTCCAAGATAATGGTGTGGACAGTCACAAGTCAGGAGATGGATACAAGAAAATTTAAAAGGCTTTATCAATGTCTAGTAAAGTCTATTATTTAGAAGTGGAAGGTATTTGGTACAACACAGACCCTCTCTAGATCAGGACGTCGCTCCAAACTGGATAAAATACCCAGAAGGAAACTAGTCAGAGAGGCTACCAAGAGGCGCACAGCAGTTGCAGGAATTTATGACAAATAGTGGTCATTGTGTGCATGTGACAACAATATCACAAATTCTTCACAAATGTTGCTTGTATGGGAGGGTTGCAAGAAAAAAAACACTCCTCAAGAAAGGCGACATGCAGTAACGACTGAACTTTGCCATAACACACATAGGAGATTCTGAGGCCACATGGATAAAGGTGTTGAGGCCAAATAATTCAATTTTAGTCTCATCTGACCATAACACCAAACAATATGTCTGGAGGAAATCCAATACAGCTCACCATCCAAATAACACCATACCTACACTAAAGCATGGAGATGGTAATATCCTGTTATGGGGGTGTCTCTCTGCAGCAGGCACTGGATCACTAATCAGGATAGAAGGAATAATGGATGGGGCAAAATACTGTCAAATTTTTGAGGAACATCTGCTGCCCTCTGCCAGGAAGTTGTCAATGGGAAGAAGGTTTACGACCCAAAGCACGCAGCAAAAACGACCACACAGTGGTGGAAGCAGAAAAAGGTGAATGTCCTTGCATGGCCTAGTCAGAGCCCAGACTTAAACCCCATTGAATATCTGTGGCATGACTTGAAGACTGCAGTCCACAAAAGGTCACCATCAAAAGTAACGGAACTGGAGCAGTTCTGCAAAGAAGAGTGGGCAAATAGTGCACAGTCTAGATGTGCAAAGTTAGTTAGACATATCCCAACAAACTAAAGGCTGTTATTAAAGCAAAAGGTGGTTCAACAAAATACTGACACAAGGGTTTGATCCTTCTTGAATTGTCTTTATTTTTGCCTGACATGTTGGTGTTGTATCTTTTACTTAGATGTTATAAGTTGCACTGAGTAATTACAACTGGATAAACAAAAACTGTGTCTTTCTTTATTTCAGACTGCAAAGCAACAAAATGTGATTATTTTCAAGGGGGTTATTCTTTTCAATACCCAATGTATTATACCGATGGTATCTGACCCCAGTACGTCTAACAAAAATTTTCCCTTCATCATGCTCAACATGTTGGAGGGGTTGTGGACTAGAGGGCACAATGTCACATATATGGTGAACATGCCCCTTATACAAATTTACTAGGAAAAAATTGTAAAGGAAATAGAAAAGGTCATACACATTCTGTTACCTCTAGATCCAGTATTTTTATTTTTAATAAGTCCCCTAAAACAAATTACAAGCTCAGAACTGCATTTAACTATAATTGTTAAGTATTCAGCTCTTTTGCTGCCCAAATAAAATTAAAAAAATGCTAATCTAAAAAAAACCCACCCCAAAAATGAAGTCTAACCCCAAAATTAGGTTGTTTTTTTTTTACATTTTATTTGGGCAGCAAAAGAGCTAAATGAGTGAGGCATGTAGTAATCGCACACCTGAGGCATGTAGTAATAGCACACCTGAGGCATGTAGTAATAGCAAACCCGAGGCATGTAGTAATAGCGCACCCGAGGCATGTAGTAATAGTGCACCCGAGGCATGTAGTAATAGTGCACCCGAGGCATGTAGTAATAGTGCACCCGAGGCATGTAGTAATAGCGCACCCGAGGTATGTAGTAATAGTGCACCCAAAGCATTTAGTAATAGCGCACCTGAGGCATGTAGTAATAGCGCACCTGAGGCATGTAGTAATAGCACACCCGAGGCATGTAGTAATAGTGCACCTGAGGCATGTAGTAATAGTGCACCTGAGGCATGTAGTAATAGCACACCCGAGGCATGTAGTAATAGCGCACCTGAGGCATGTAGTAATAGCACACCTGAGGCATGTAGTAATAGCACACCCGAGGCATGTAGTAATAGCGCACCTGAGGCACGTAGTAATAGCACACCTGAGGCATGTAGTAATAGCACACCCGAGGCATGTAGTAATAGCACACCTGAGGCATGTAGTAATAGCACACCTGAGGCATGTAGTAATAGCGCACCTGAGGCATGTAGTAATAGCGCACTCGATGCATGTAGTAATAGCGCACCTGAGGCATGTAGTAATAGCACACCTGAGGCATGTAGTAATAGCACACCCGAGGCATGTAGTAATAGCGCACCTGAGGCATGTAGTAATAGCACACCCGAGTCATGTAGTAATAGCGCACCTGAGGCATGTAGTAATAGCGCACCTTTCCGCTTTTGTAGTAATATCGCCCCTTGCCAATTTTTTTAGAGACCTGCAATATTATAGGGCTGAAAATTCCTTAAGGACACACTACATACAGGGTACATCTGTTAAAGGGCTAAAAAGTATACTAAATGCAAATTTGAAATAGTTGTGGTGGTGAGACCAAGAAGCTTATTTTAGATTTATTTTTGCAATAAAAAAATTTCTACCATGAGTCAAGGAACTTTACCTTTTATATGCTAAATGCTTTATGATCCATAACTGATGGGAACTTTCCCTCATCTTTAGAGCAACACATAGATTGGAATATAATTCCTGATTATTTGTTCTCTCTGCACTTACTTAAATAACGATTACATGAGCAAATTCTTAAAAAAAAATTTTTTTTACACAATCTTTTTTACTGTGAAAATGAAGAGCCGGTTCTGAATATAGTTTTCTTTATTGCAACCATCCCTTATTCACTTTATCACCTGTAACCCAATTTCACATCCCCTTCCTTTTAATTTTTATTATTTTTATGTCCCTTTACTTAAAACCGCTCCAGATTGCCTAAAAGGTTCCCTAATTTATTTCTCCACCACTTCATCCAGATTCATTTTGTTCCACATTATCTTCCCTCTTCCTGCAGGTCATCACCCTAATTTATTTTACCTTAACCCTATCATTCATTTTATCTTTTTTTTTACTCCATTTCACTTCCTAAAGATCCATTCATTTAATTTCCTTCCTTCTTTTCATGTTGGGACAATACTCCTATATTCCATCTCTCTACTATCTAGTGTTTGCCTTTCCTTGCTAATGTCAGATATACCCACTCTGTATAGTATCAGCTGTTCCATTTCATCCCTTATATCTACCACTAACGTTTTGTTGTCTTCCTCTTACTTTCTCCCATTTACTACCTACCTACATTTTATCACCATCTTCCCTTTGTTGTATCTGGCTCCACTTCATATTTTCCAAAACAATATTCTTACTTCCTTTGCAGATTAACCAAGGCAAACTTGAAGCAGCAACCAAATAGGCAAGGCAATTAGATTTTTTTTTTTTTTTTAAGACTGTAAGCTTTAAAAATACATTAAGCACTTCTCTTATTTTCTTGTTTATTTTTTTTTTTAATTGTGCTTGTTGTACACTTCCTAGACAGGCCAAAAAGCAAATTGTGTAATCTACAAATGTTGCTAATTAAATTTGCGACCTAGGCTGAACTTTTTTTTTTTGTTATACCTGAAAGACCTTAGCAGAAGGTAAGAAATCAGTACTTAAAGGGATAGTCTAGTCATTAGTCAAAATTAAACTGTCATGATTCAAATAGAGCATGCAATTATAAGCAACTTTCTAATTTACTCCTATTATCGGTTTTTCTTCGTTCTCTTGGTATCTTTATTTGAATGTAAGCTATGGATCCAGCCCATTTTTGGTTCAGCCCCTGGGTAGCACTTGCTGATTGGTGACTACAATTAGACACCAATCAGAAAGTGCTTCCCAGGTGCTAAACCAAAAATGAGCTGGCTCCTATGCTTACATTCTTGCTTTTTAAAATAAAGATACCAAGAGAACAAAGAAAAATTGATAATAGCAGTAAATAAGAACGTTTCTTAAAATTGAATGCTCTATCTGAATCATGAAAGTTTAATTTTCACTAGACTATTCTTTTAACCCCTTAAAGACCAAAAATGTACAGGGTACGTCCTAAAAAAAAGGTCAGTTAACGACCAAGGATGTACACTGTAGGTCCTCAGGGGTTTCAAGCGGTGGGAGCAATCCGGATTGCTTCCAGATGCTTTCAAGGTATTGCTGTGATACCTCGATATTGAGGCATCACTGCAATACCTTTTCGTGGCACATCGATGCAGAGAGAGCCACTCTGTGGCCCTCTCTGCATCGGCCAGCAATGGTGCCGATCGTTGGTGGGTGGGAGAAGCTGCAGGGAGGCGGGTGGGTGGCCCATCGCTGGCGAGCTTCCGGCCAACAGTGGGAAATGCCTGTCGGGTGTGCATGGGAGCTTGCACGGGAATGGGGGGGGGGTGCGCGCGCCCGCAATCTGGCCGCATATAAAAAATTTAAGTGGTGGGAGAGGGTGGTGTGTGAGGGTGGGGGGCTGCCAGAGGAGGGAGGACACATTTTTGAAAAGGGATCTGAAAGGGGGGGGTAGGGTATGGAGGGGGGCAGCTACCCAAAATAATGGCGAATAGTTAGTGGGGGAAGGGTTAGAGAGCTCTTTGGGGGGATCAGGAAGGTTGGGGGCTAAGGGGGGATCCTACACAGCAGAATATATATTTAAAAAAAATAAAAATAAAAAAAGCCTTTTATTTTAGTACTGGCAGACTTTCTGCCAGTACTTAAGATGGTAGAGACAATTGTGGGGTGGGAGAGGGAAGAGAGCTGTTTCGGAGGGATCAGGGGGTGGGATGTGTCAGGTGGGAGGCTGATCTCTACACTAAAGCTAAAATTAACCCTTCAAGCTCCCTACAAGCTACCTAAATAACCCCATCACTGCTGGGCATAATACAAGTGTGATGCGCAGCGGCATTTAGCGTCCTAATTACCAAAAAGCAATGCCAAAGCCATATATGTCTGCTATTTCTGAACAAAAGGGATCCCAGAGAAGCATTTACAACCATTTGTGCCATAATTGCACAAGCTGTTTGTAAATAATTTCAGTGAGAAACCCAAAGTTAGTGAAAAAGTGAACGATTTTTTTTATTTGATCGAATTTTAGCAGTAAAATGGTGGCTTGAAATATATGGGCCTAGATCAATACTTTGGGTTGTCTACTACACTACACTAAAGCTAAAATTAACCCTACAAGCTACCTAATTAACCCCTTCGCTGCTGGGCCCAATACAAGTGTGGTGCGCAGCGGCATTTAGGGGCCTTCTAATTACCAAAAAGTAATGCCACCGCCATAAATGTCTGCTATTTCTGAACAAAGGGGATCCCAGAGAAGCATTTACAACCATTTGTGCCATAATTGCACAAGTTGTTTGTAAATAATTTCCGTGAGAAACCTAAAGTTTGTTAAAAAGTGAACAATTTTTTTTTTATTTGATCGCATTTGGCTGTGAAATGGTGGCAAGAAATATACAAAAATGGGCATAGATCAATACTTTGGGTTATCTATTAAAAAATATATATACATGTCAATGGATATTTAGGGATATCAGTGTTCCAATGTAACTATCGCTAAATTTTGAAAAAAAATTGGAAATAGTGCTACTTGTATTTATTGCCCTATAACTTGCAAAAAAAGCAAAGAACATGTAAACATTAATATTTTTCTAAACTCAGGACAAAATTGTGAAACTATTTAGCATGAATATTTTTTGGTGGTTGTAGATGTGTACAGATTTTGGGGGCTCAAAGTTAGAAAAAGTGTGGGTTTTTTCTATTTTTTCCTCATATTTTATAATTGTTTTTATAGTAAATTATAAGATATGATGAAAATAATGGTATCTTTAGAAAGTCCATTTAATGGCGAGAAAAACAGTATATAATATGTGGATACAGTAAATGAGTAAGAGAAAAATTACAGCTAAACACAAACACCGCAGAAATTTAAAAATAGTCTTGGTCCCAAAAGGTCAACAAATGTAAAAGTGGTCTGGTCACAAAGGGGTTAAGCATCAGTTTTAAAAAAAGAGGCACTTTCTGTGTAAATTCCATTGTAAACAACTTTCATTCATCACCATGCAAAAAGTCTTTAAGTGCTGCTCTTTATTTAAAATGCTAGAACATTGGGGGTTAATATTTCTTTAAATTTGATATTCTTATTGAAATTAAAGGTATTTTTCATAATCTGGAAACATATCTATCTGACATAAACAATCAGCATGTTAAAGGGAAAGTCTACTTGAAATTATTTATTGTTTAAAAAGATAGATAATCCCTTTATTACTGATTTCCCAGTTTTTCATAACCAACACAGTTATATCAATATACTATTTACCTCTGTGATTACCTTGTATCTAGTAGCCTGAGGAAACAGCCCCTGAGAGGCTGAGAAACGCGTTGCTTTGATTTTAAATAAAGACATTTTTTATACACTTGCTGTTGTTTGGGATACTTTCACGCCGGTTAGTGGAATTCTTGTGAAGATCCTGTTCACCAAGAGAGTGGTCTACTGGGCGACTGAGAGGTCCCAGCTTGTAAGTGTGACTTTATCACCTTTACACCTTACTGGACTGTACTAGGCTATGGTAGCTCTTTTTTTGTAACCTATCATAGGCACCTGTGAGGTTTCGTGGATCAAGCTCTTATATTCATGCCCAGAAGGCCTTTCGCAGTGAGCTGGACCACTACAAAGTTCCAGTATGCACCATTAGCACCATTGGGTGCGCTGTTTTTGTAAATACCTACTCTCCTTTTTATATATATTTATTTGCCTGACTATACTAGGCCATGTTGGCGGCTCTGTGTTTTTTCTCCTTCAGAATCTCAAATCCCAGGGATTGACCATCCTATTATCAGAGAGCGGCCAGACCGTTGGAATTCAAAGACTTTTTTCATTGCATTGTTTTGTTGGTTGGTGTTAATTAATTTTTTGTTTTGGGTTTGTATTATATTATATATTGTTAGATTGCTAGTTCATTAAATGTATATTTACCATTGAGTATTATCACTATCTATATAGTTAGCACTGTCTAGCTATGAAAAGTTTTAGTTAAACTATACCTGAACATATGATACACCTGGTTTTCCATATGGGGAGTGTCTATGATGTCAGAGGTGGGCATGGTATATGTGGCTATTTTAAGATGGAAAAAATGTTAATTTGTATAGAGCCTGAGGAGGGGGTGTGAACCCTGAAACGCTGCTCTACCTGTACTACTGCCTAATATGAAGTACAATTGAACTTATCTGATAACCTTGCGTGTCTGCCCTATTTCTTACTACATATATACACGGAGCTTCAGTAAGCTTCAGCAGTCTTGTCTGTTAAGTTACAGCCGAGAGCTGGAGTTCCTGAGCTACAGGCATCTGCCTACATATGGAACCGGAGCATGATTGTTGCTCCGGTTCTATATGAAGGGAGATACCAGATCGTAACAGACGGTGACACTGTGTTTGTTACGGTCTTTAATGATCATCTGCTGGTGCCGGCAAGAGGTGTGGGATGGAATCCGGGAGACAGGTGGGTAGTCCAGCAGGGGAGTGAGTGAGTGGGAGGGCCCTACAAAAGAAAAATAAAGGGAGAGGGAGGAATGAGGAGCTACACAAAAAAAAGGTGGAATGGTGGGGTGGGGATGTCCCTAACCAATGATTGCTGGAGGGGGGACCACAACATTACAGAAGATTATTTTTTTTAAATAGCTGCCAGTACCTAATATGGGGGACAATAGTTAGAGGGGGGAGGGTTAGGGAGCTATTTGGGAGGGATCAGAGGGTATGGGGGGAATCCTACATTGCAGAAAATAAAAAAGTAATTTAAAAAATTGCCTTAACTCTTCATATTGCCAGTTCCTAAGATGGTGGTGATCACTGGCGATGAGGGAGGAAAGAGAGCTGTTTGGGAGAGATCATGTGGTGGTAATTGCCTGCTAGGAGGGTAATCTCTACACTAAAGCTAAAATTAACCTTATGAGTTACCTGATCAACCCCTTCACTGCCGGGAATAATAGAAATGTGGTGCACAGCTGCAATTAGTGGCATTCTAATTACCAAAAAGCAATGGCAAAGTCATGCATGTCTGCTATTTCTGAACAAAGGGGATTCCAGAGAAGTTTTTACAATCATTTGTGTCATGATTGCTCAAGTGGAATGTAAATCATTTCAGTGAGAAACCCAAAGTTTGTATATGATCGCATCTGGCGGTGAAATGGTGGCATGAAATATACCAAAATGGGCCTAGATCAATACTTTGGGTTGTCTGCTTAAAAAAAAAAAAATATATATATATATATATATATATATATATATATATATATATATATATATATATAAATATATATATATATATATATATATATAAATATATATATATTTAAATGTAGTGATAGCAAAAAAGCTCAAAATTGTCTAGTTTTTTTGGGCAAGTTCTGAAAGTCCTGGTAGTAAAGGGGTTAAAGAGCAACAATGCAGTACTGGGAGTTAGCTGGGCACGTCAGATGAGCCTTTGGCAATAGTCATATATATGTGCTGCCACCAATCAGCATCAAACTCAAACTAGTGCATTGCAGCTTCTGAATTTACCTACATATGTTTTTCAGCAAAAGATACCAAGACAATAAAGCGTTAGACAATAGTAAAACATTGGAAACTGAATACTTTATCTGAATCATGAAAGTTTAATTTTGACTCTACTGTAACTTTAAACATGAGTTTTCAATTCAATATTAACATAAATATGTAGCTCTGAATATTTTACGACTTTTTAAAACTATAAATTATATTTTATTCTAACTCTCCTTTTGCTTTTCACTTTATGTAAGTTTAGTAGCCTGGCATGCAAATTTTAGTAGTATAAAAAGCTTTATATGAATATTTAATGAAGTGTTACCAAAAGCACAAGAGAGAGACACCAGAAATGACCATGCTGCTTAGAACTCAACTTGGCTTCAAACCTCTGAGGTTTGTTGAACTTATACTTATAAAGCCACATTCCCTTTCTTCAGCATGTTAATAATCCAAACTGCTCAGTCACCAGCTCTTGCTGTTTAATAGCAAAGCTGCTAATAGACCAAACGGGAATAACATTGAGGAACTTGCGGTGCATAATAATGGCAGGTGACAGCTGTGAACGTGGCCCATATTGAGAAAGAAGGCAACTTGTAACACACAGAGCATTACTGACTGCTTATAACAGAAGAATTAAATATCACTTTCACAACCTAAAGTGGCTTTTAATTAGAACACACCAAGAAAAAAAGCAAATCATAAGCATCTGATCAAATAGTCTGCCTGTTGTGGGAGCCGCTCTGACATTGCTAATTAAAATTGTGATGCTGACATGATTATTATTACTTTATAAAAGCCAACACATTCTCAAGAGTTACACAATTAAAATAATTAAGTAGGGAAAGAAAGATATGGCGGCAGAGGGCACAGTGCAAAAAAATTAAATATAACCTAATAGATACAAAATAAAATATCTTGGTTTCTTCTGTTCTACCATTTCCTATCTAATAATGCCCACAACATAAAACACAAAGATGTTGCTTCTAGATGTTCAATACTTTTACATCCACCCCACCCTTTTACATCCACCCCACAGTCACCCTCACCAGTTCTAGCTCAATAATAAATACAAAGTTTAACTATTTAACCCTTTAAGGACACAGCTTTCAGTTTGCTCAATTGTTTTATGACGGAAAAATTCCGTCATATGTCCTTAAGAGGTTAAGTGATTGTCTGCAGTGTATGATAGTCTTTGTGTGCACATCAGAATAGGAGAAAAAAATAGTACCAAGAAACTAATGATGTGACAGCAATAAGTGCCGTGTAGCTGTAACTTAATTTATATATTGTCTTCGAGCATTAACACCAATGTATTATGAATGTTAAAGGGATATCAGACTAGTATTTATCAGGAATTAAGCACCGCATTGCAAAATACATGATTCAAATTTAGCAAATTTGCAAATCAAGAACAATTTAGTACTTTTTTTTCACTTCACTTGAAGTGAGGCTGGATGGAGAAGGTGTAATATGTAATATATGTAATATATCATTGGAAATTGAAGGCTTATATGGTTTATTAGTAAATCCCTATTAGATGCATACATTCAATGTATATTGTTGTTTTCAGTTTTTTCTATACTTAACCAATTGTATACCACTTTTTGTCTGACTCTATGATATAATTTTAAAGCCTTTAAACCAAATAAAAAAAAAAAAAACAGATCAGTACTACACCTCTTTAAAACCTGATGATATCCTTGTTCTGCATCTTCTTTGCAGTGCCCAGTTAGGGGCAGATTATGTAAATAGGATTACTTTAACCTTTATGTTAACAAATAGCAAATTATTGGTTACTTTAAAGTGACAGTCAAGTCAAACTTTAGTTTTCATGATGTTTTAACAGCTTTCCAATTTTTTCTGTAAGCAAATATGCCTTGTTCTATTGGTTTCCTTTGTTTAAGCGTAAACTTGTCTGGATCAGGAATACATTACTGGTAGCTAGCTGAGAACACTGAGTAAGTCAGTGGCAAGAGGCATATTTGTCCAGCCACCAATCAGCAGCTAAGCTCCCAGTAGTGCTTTGCTGCTCCTGAGACTACCTAGGTATGCTTTTCAACAAAGCATACCATGAGAACAAGGCAAATTATATTAAAAGTAAATTGGAAATTTGTTTAGAATTGGTGAGCTTGTATTGTTGGCAGGGTGCTTGCCCTGGGTTTTTAGTGATGTTTATCTCCTTATGGGCTCATGATGAGATACACATGATGAAGCAGCAGTGCAAGCACTTTTGACTTTTTTTATTCTATGGGTTTTAATAAGTGTTCCAATTGTTGTTTATGGTTCTTCTTTTATTTATCTATGTTATCATAATTAACAATGGTCAACACGTCTAGAATTAAAAGCATTCTACTAAATTAAGAAGAAAAAGTAAAGAGACAGTGAAGTGAAAAATAAGATTAAGTGGTAGATTTATCATAGTGCGAGCGGACATGATACAATGTAGCGTAGCGTATCATGTCCGCTGCACATCGATAAATGCCGATACACGCTGATTTAAGGTGATTACATAAGCCTGTCCACCCTTCACTTGTCCCCAGTTTGTTGGATTGAGAGCTTGCATTATGTGGCTGTTTTAGGGACCCAGGTTTTGGAAGGGACCTTGAAGAATTACCTGGGCTTGTCGCATTTGGCCAGATGCGGTAACTAACCCTTCCATTTTTGCTTTTAATCTTAGCTGAGTGCTTGTGAGTGCTGGACTTTCTCTGTGTGTTGTATTATTATTATTTGTTCATTTTCCCTATGGGCCTTGCACCCAAGCCTGTCTGGTGTTAACTGCCTGTGACTCTGGGGACAGCACAGCTTCCTGTGAGTGCCAGTGAGCACCCAGGGCTGAGCATGTTGCAGGGTCATGGGATGTGTACCCAGTCCAGTCTGAGAGTGCAGTCCCCTTCCATGTTTATATATATACAGGGAGTGCAGAATTATTAGGCAAGTTGTATTTTTGAGGATTAATTTTATTATTGAACAACAACCATGTTCTCAATGAACCCAAAAAACTCATTAATATCAAAGCTGAATATTTTTGGAAATAGTTTTTAGTTTGTTTTTAGTTTTAGCTATTTTAGGGGGATATCTGTGTTTGCAGGTGACTATTACTGTGCATAATTATTAGGCAACTTTACAAAAAACAAATATATACCCATTTCAATTATTTATTTTTACCAGTGAAACCAATATAACATCTCAACATTCAAAAATATACATTTCTGACATTCAAAAACAAAAAAAAAACAAATCAGTGACCAATATAGCCACCTTTCTTTGCAAGGACACTCAAAAGCCTGCCATCCATGGATTCTGTCAGTGTTTTGATCTGTTCACCATCAACATTGCGTGCAGCAGCAACCACAGCCTCCCAGACACTGTTCAGAGAGGTTTACTGTTTTCCCTCCTTGTAAATCTCACATTTGATGATGGACCACAGGTTCTCAATGGGGTTCAGATCAGGTGAACAAGGAAGCCATGTCATTAGATTTTCTTCTTTTATACCCTTTCTTGCCAGCCACGCTGTGGAGTACTTGGACGCGTGTGATGGAGCATTGTCCTGCATGAAAATCATGTTTTTCTTGAAGGATGCAGACTTCTTCCTGTACCACTTCTTGAAGAAGGTGTCTTCCAGAAACTGGCAGTAGGACTGGGAGTTGAGCTTGACTCCATCCTCAACCCGAAAAGGCCCCACAAGCTCATCTTTGATGATACCAGCCCAAACCAGTACTCCACCTTCACCTTGCTGGCGTCTGAGTCGGACTGGAGCTCTCTGCCCTTTACCAATCCAGCCACGGGCCCATCCATCTGGCCCATCAAGACTCACTCTCATTTCATCAGTCCATAAAACCTTAGAAAAATCAGTCTTGAGATATTTCTTGGCCCAGTCTTGACATTTCAGCTTGTGTGTCTTGTTCAGTGGTAGTCGTCTTTCAGCCTTTCTTACCTTGGCCATGTCTCTGAGTATTGCACACCTTGTGCTTTTGGGCACTCCAGTGATGTTGCAGCTCTGAAATATGGCCAAACTGGTGGCAAGTGGCATCTTGGCAGCTGCACGCTTGACTTTTCTCAGTTCATGGGCAGTTATTTTGCGCCTTGGTTTTTCCACACGCTTCTTGCGACCCTGTTAACTATTTTGACTGAAACGCTTGATTGTTCGATGATCAAGCTTCAGAAGCTTTGCCATTTTAAGAGTGCTGCATCCCTCTGCAAGATATCTCACTATTTTTGACTTTTCTGAGCCTGTCAAGTCCTTCTTTTGACCCATTTTGCCAAAGGAAAGGAAGTTGCCTAATAATTATGCACACCTGATATAGGGTGTTGATGTCATTAGACCACACCCCTTCTCATTACAGAGATGCACATCACCTAATATGCCTTATTGGTAGTAGGCTTTCGAGCCTATACAGCTTGGAGTAAGACAACATGCATTAAGAGGATGATGTGGTCAAAATACTCATTTGCCTAATAATTCTGCACTCCCTGTATATATGTGTATGTATATATATATATATATATATATATATATATATATATATAGCAAGCTTCAACAAAATCATAGGCAAACCAGGTTTTCTTCAAAGCAAATAGTCAAATTTATTGACATTCAGGGAACTAAACTCCCCTTCTTCAGAACACAAATACACACAAACCTAACTTAAATAGAGTGAAACACAAACAGGTACCTCCTTCTTCCTGTCAAAAAAGGGGCCAAACTGACATCATTTCCGGTTTAGGTTAAAAAGAAAGTAAATCCTAGCGTTTTAAAAATGCTAGGATTTACTATTGAAACAAATAAAGGGCACTTTCATTCATGAAGTATAAGATACTTCATGTAGAAAGCTCCTTTATTTGATTCAATCGGTCACCGTTTTTAACTGCTACAGCAGTCCACGGCTAAAAAAATTTTTGGCTAAGAGATGACGTTTTCACTTCTTAGCCAATAGCCGTGCGGTAAATCCGGCTTGGCGCCCATGGGAGCCGGATTTACCGCACTGTTATTGGCTAAGAGGTAAAAACGTCACCTCTTAGCCAAAAACATTTTTAGCCGTGCTCTGCTGTAGGAGCTAAGAGCGGCGATCGATTGAATCAAATAAAGGAGCTTTCTACATGAAGTATCTTATACTTCATGAATGAAAGTGCCCTTTATTTGTTTGTAAAACACTAGGATTTACTTTCACTTTAATGTGACCCTGGAAGTTTACAACATCCACTTCCGGGTTATTACAACAATCTTTATATGTACAACAATTGTGAACAAAAAGTGGAATCACTTATGTCTCCAGTGGCCCTGTGTATTTAACCCCTTAACGACCGAGGACGTGCAGGGTACGTCCTCAAAAAAAAGGCAGTTAACGCCTGAGGACGTACCCTGCACGTCCTCGGTGTGGAAAGCAGCTGGAAGCGATCCTGCTCGCTACCAGCTGCTTTCCGGTTATTGCAGTGATGCCTCGATATTGAGGCATCCTGCAGTAACCATTTTTAGCCATCCGATGTAGAGAGAGCCACTCTGTGGCCCTCTCTGCACCGGACATTAACGGCTAAGTTCGTTGGTGTGTGGGAGCGCCGGTGTGGGAGGCGGGGTGGCGGCCATCGATGGCCCTGGATGATGCGGAGGTGGGCGGGATCGGGGGCGGGGATGCCCGGGGGCGCGCACGGACGCGCGCACGTGCACGGGGAGGCGGGGGCGGTCGCGTGCACGGGGAGGGAGCGGTTGGGAACCGCTGCACTACAGAAATATTTGAATTTGAAGTGGGGAAAAAGGGGGATATTATTTTTAATTTAGCTAGATCGGTATGGCTGGTGGGATGTTAGTCTCTGGGGGGGAAGCTACACTACAGAAAAAAATTAAAATAAAATAATAAAACACTTTTTTTGATGCAAACTGGGTACTGGCAGACAGCTGCCAGTACCCAAGATGGCCCCCAATAAGGCAGAGGGGGGGGTTAGAGAGCTGTTTTAGGGGGGATCTGGGAGGTTGGGGGCTAAGAGGGGATCCTACATAGCAGCATATGTACATATGCTCTTTTTTTAAAAAAAAATATTCAAAGATGCCTTTTATTTTAGTACTGGCAGACTTTCTGCCAGTACTTAAGATGGCGGGGACAATTGTGGGGTGGGGGAGGGAAGGGAGCTGTTTGGGAGGGATCAGGGGGTGTGATGTGTCAGGTGGGAGGCTGATCTCTACACTAAAGCTAAAATTAACCCTGCAAACTCCCTACAAACTACCTAATTAACCCCTTCACTGCTGGGCATAATACACGTGTGGTGCGCAGCAGCATTTAGCGGCCTTCTAATTACCAAAAAGCAACGCCAAAGCCATACATGTCTGCTATTTCTAAAGAAAGGGGATCCCAGAGAAGCATTTACAACCATTTGTGCCATAATTGCACAAGCTGTTTGTAAATAATTTCAGTGAGAAACCTAAAATTGTGAAAAATTTAAAGTTTTTTTTAATTTGATCGCATTTGGCGGTGAAATGGTGGCATGAAATATACCAAAATGGGCCTAGATCAATACTTGGGGTTGTCTACTACACTATACTACAGCTAAAATTAACCCTAGAAGCTCCCTACATACTCCCTAATTAACCCATTCTCTGCTGGGCATAATACACATGTGGTGCGCAGTGGCATTTATCAGCCTTCTAATTACCAAAAAGCAACGCCAAAGCCATACATGTCTGCTATTTCTAAAGAAAGGGGATCCCAGAGAAGCATTTAAAATCATTTGTGCAATAATTGCACAAGTTGTTTGTAAATAATTTCAGTGAGAAACCTAAAGTTTGTGAAAAAATTTGTGAAAAAGTGAACATTTTTTTTTATTTGATCGCATTTGGCGGTGAAATGGTGGCATGAAATATGTCAAAATGGGTCTAGATCAATACTTTGGGATGTCTTCTAAATAAATATATATACATGTCAATGGATATTCAGGGATTCCAGACAGATATCAGTGTCCCAATGTAACTAACGCTAATTTTGAAAAAAAGTGGTTTGGAAATAGCTACTTGTATTTATTGCCTTATAACTTGCAAAAAAAGCAAAGAACATGTAAACATTGGGTATTTCTAAACTCAGGACAAAATTTAGAAACTATTTAGCATGGGTGTTTTTGGTGGTTGTAGATGTGTAACATATTTTGGGGGTTAAAGTTAGAAAAAGTGTGTTTTTTTTCCATTTTTTCATCATATTTTGTATTTTGTTTTATAGCAAATTATAAGATATGATGAAAACAATGGTAGATTTTGAAAGTCCATTTAATGGCGAGAAAAATGGTATATAATATGTGTGGGTACAGTAAATGAGTAAGAGGAAAATTACAGCTAAACACAAACACCGCAAAAATGTAAAAATAGCCTTGGTCCCAAACAGACAGAAAATGGAAAAGTGCTGTGGTCATTAAGGGGTTAAACAACTCACCATTAATAAACCTAGTTTTAGATTGTATGTTAAAGCACACTTTACAATGTACCTCATTCTATATATTTCTTATATGACGCATAGTGTGTGCAATACTTCACTATACGTGTTTACTTATACCGGAAGTTGCGTCACTTCCGGTTCCGGTTGCACCGGAACTCTACCATCGTGGCGTCACTTCCGTGACAAATATTTACAATATCAAACATGCAATACGGTGTCAGTGTTTGCATATCAAATAAGCCTAAAACATAGTGATGTCAGACAACAATTAGAACAGCCAGTGAGAATATACCAACAAACATTATGTGGTCAACCATTTTTGCATGTCACAAAAACGGACAATACAACAGTAAGTTAATGCTCAGAGGATTGGCAGCAGGGTCACATCTCTTAATCCACGTATATAATGCTTCTTACAAGAGGGGGTTTAGTGCATGTATATATATATATATATATATATATATATACACACACACATCATTCTTAGTTGCAGATAGTAATCAATATTTCACATTAACACCCATCATTACAGCAATTTTTTGGCAACAATGCATACCTTGTAATGTAATACCATTTCACTGTCATGTGTTAGAGTCACCTATAAGGGTGGGGGAACACAATACTGGTCTAGGAGGTACCGTGGCGATAGTGCAAATTATCGTTAATCCACATCATCGCCCACACCTACCAAAGACAATGGCTAGTGGTGCCTCCCCCATCCAAAGGCGAGAGGAGCACCCCCAGTCAGTCCCCATCCACATCCAACCAGTGCCCTATCCCAATAGTGACACATTACAAGGATATATTATGTTAATGCACCAAAATCAGGCACAGAGTTCAGCCCCTTAGGATATATGGTATCCAGCCTGTACATCCATTCCACCTCCCTTTTGAGAAGCAGCTTCTTTCTGTCTCCACCTCATTATAGTTTAGGGATATGATCAATAAGAATCACTTTGATTGACGATAAAGGATGTTTGGCCATCAACCAGTGGCGTGCCACCAGTTGGTCAGATTCTCCTTTCTTTATGGCCTGTCTTATAGCCATTTGATGGTTGGCCATTCTTTCTCTAATCATCCCCTGGGTCTTTCCAACGTAGTGCAAACCACATGGGCATATAGACAACGTGGGTAGTTGTGCATGTTATGGAGTGATTGATGGTATACTTCCGATTACCATATGGGTGGTTACATTTTTTTGTAGCTATCATACCATTGCAGGTGGTGCCATTAGGGCACCGGAAGCAGCCCTTCCATGTTACCTTCATATCATCATCTGAGTAACACTTTATGGGATCTGAAATGACCAGAAGGTCCCTGAGATTCGTATTGCATCTGTAGCCTACTATGGGGTTAGTGTTCTTGGCAAATTTTAGCTTAGAATACGAGAGTAGGATGTGCCAGTGTTCTTTCATGGATTGTCCAACCTTGGACGTGTTGGTGGCAAAAGTAGTGGTAAAGATGATGCTGTTCTCAGTGTTTTGCGGTCTTATTTTCTTTCACAATAGTGTCTCTTGTGTGACATCTTTAACTTGTTCCTTCACTGTGTCCAGAATAGTCGGTGAGTATCCCCTCTTCATAAATCTATTTTGCATCTCTTGCACTTTTGACTCCCCCTTCTTTCTGCTAGAATGATTCCTTATCGCTCTGATGAATTGTGATTTTATAATACCTCTAACCAAGGATGGGGGGTGGCAGCTATTAGACATAAGTAAGGCGTTCCGGCCCATGGGTTTGGAATACAAGGTCGTTTCAAGTCCCATCTGACCCTTTACAATAAGTAGGCTTCAATTCAATTTGTTTATCACTGTAGGACATCTTAAACCTTTACAGTTGTGTCAGTATTATTGAGTTCATGAAACATCAACTGTAAACTTTCAACACTCCCTCTCCAAATAAGTAGAATGTCGTTGATGTACCTCTTGTACAAAATTACCTGAGCTACATCCTTAGACCATAAAAACTTATTTTCAAAACCTGCCATAAATAGATTGGCATATGATGGGGCCATGCCCGCTACCTGAAGAAATAAGTATCTCTCGAAATTAAAATAGTTTTTAGTTAAGCAGAATTCAACCATTTGAACCACAAATTCTATGGGTGGGCCCACATATTTATCAGAAGCCACCAACTGTTCCATCATAGTGTCTACGCCTGCCTGATGAGGAATTATGGTGTACAGACTATTCACACCCAACAACACTAACAAATCATTGACTTCAATCTTTATCTCCTTCAGTAATCTTAAGAGTTCACTTGAGTCCAATAAAAAAGCTCTGTTCTCCTGTACTACTGGTTTCAACAGAAAATCAACATATTGAGCTATCGGTTGTGAATCTCTAGAGGACAGGAAGGAGGAGGTACCTGTTTGTGTTTCACTCTATTTAAGCACGGTTTGTGTGTGTTATTTGTGTTCTGAAGAAGGGGAGTTTGTTCCCCGAAGAGTCAATAAATTTGACTAATTGCTTTGAAGAAAACCTGGTTTGCCTCTGATTTTGTTGAAGCTTGCTGTATGTACACAGAGGGACCGGGTGGTCGACCTCAGGAGGGAAGATTCACATCTTGGATTGTTATATATATATATATATATATATATATATTTATATATATATATATATACACACACACACACACACACATACACACTGTATATTACTGAATAGCATATAAACCTTCTAGCCTAGCTACTGACCTAACTACTGACCTTACTAAGTCTGTCTGCCTGCAACCAATGCTTATCCACAATTGCGCAATAAGTGGAAAGGAAGTTAGAGAAGAAATTCACGTGCCCCCCCTTAAATGCTCTGTGTCTTTGTGCATGATGAGGTTATGCTGCTGGTAGCCTGCGATTTCCCACATGGAAACAGAAGACAGGAGTAGTCTGAGTCTGACAGTGACTACATAAATACATATGTAGAAATATATAGAATAGCATTGGAGCCCTTTGCAGCTTTCTTTAATGATTTAGATAGAGCATGCAATTTTAAGAAACTTTCTATTTTACTCCTATTATCAATTTTTCTTTGTTCTCTTGCTATCTTTATTCAAAAAGCAGGAATGTAAAGCATAGGAGCCGGACCATTTTTGGTTAAAAACCTGGGTTATGCTTGCTTATTGGTTTGCTTAATGTAGCCACCAATAAGTAAGTGCTATCCAGGGACTGAACCTAAAATTGGCCAGCTTCTAAGCTTTAAATTCCTGCTTTTCAGATAAAGATAGCAAGAGAACAAATAAAAATTGATAATAGGAGTACATTAGAAAGTTGCTTAAAATTACATGCTCTATCTGAATTATGAAATAAATCATTTGGGTTTAGTATCCCTTTAAGTAAATGAAAACACATGTAAAACATATTTATGCTATATAAATTTTTTAATAAAATTCTATACTGTTTATTTATAGTAAATATTACTTTTCAATGTTCTGCACATAGCAGAATATGGTCTATGTATTTTTTAGATATTCATATATATATATATATATATATATATATATATATATATATATATATAGAATGAGACCACTCAGTACACTGAGTAGACCCAAGCGATACTCTGCGAGTAGCGCTAGTCTGAGGGGAGTAGGATATTAAAGGCAGCTATACGGGACAGATACTGTATGAGATATGTAACCCCAATCAGTAGGAGTAAATATAGGAACAAAGGTTTTATATATATATATATATATATATATATACCATCAGATATATGTAGAAATATGTATTTATGAATAAACAGAACATATTCTGCTATGTACAGAACATTGAAATGAGAAATATTCATATTTTCATGTGGGGTTAGTGCAAATAAGAAAATGCGATCGGGTTTGAGCGAGAGTGGGGTGTTAGGTTATTTTTTCCACTTTTTTTTTTCTTCCTTGACTTCAATGGGGGAATATGTAAACACACACACACAATATTCTAACTTTGGATTTTTGTCCCACCTGGCATGCCACCTACTTAATGTCCCAGCTTAAAAAAATGTGAATCTGGTCAAAATCTAAACCCACCCAGAAACACAGCAACACTACCCAGCCATTCCTATAGATTGCCGCAACCCCAACACAAACTGCCTAGCCATGCACACAGAATATTCAAATCTAACCCTGGTCTACCTAACACTGAATGCACCATCTCTGCCTACATGCCAACCTTTCATACTCTCACACTATACTATATTGTATAGTCCCAGAGCTACTTAACAGAATAGCCTCTCAATCCCAGATAGTCCCCAATACGGAGTACTGAAAGTTGCAAGACCAGCACTTTACAGAAAAAAACAAATCTGACCCCATCATCAGCATAATTAAAAATGAATTTATTGCTAGTAAGCAAATTAATACACACTGTAAAAATTCCAAAACTGCAAACACGTTGTTTCTATTTGATAGCAATAACACACTTACTGAGATACAGCTCTGTGAAACGCTCTGCCAACACTCCTATAAAACTACAACTCCCTTAATGCACTTCTTTCAACTACCATTTCCTAGGAGTTTCTGCAGCTCAATCGAGATAGAAGCGCACCCGTAGGATGTGTGGTAATATTAAGTACTGCACCGCACAGTGATGAGAAAAAAAAACAAAAAAAAAACGGAAACAGACATTGAAATGTTGTCTGGGTTTCTTCTATAAGCTTTACCGGACAGAATTCTAGAATACCGGACTGTCCGGTCTAATACCGGACACCTGGCAACCCTACATGGGAGAGAGAATGTAACTCGATAACCCCTGGGACTGCTGAGTTTGCATCAATTTCAAATTCAACTGAAATGTTTTCACTACAATTTAACTTTTTGTTCTCTATATTTTAGTACATACTACTTTTCAGTTAGTTAAAATAAGTGTATTGTGAATTTTGAGCAAACCTCACGTGCATACAGCTGGTGAGACAAATCAGTGAGACCAGCTTGTTTAAAATGCTTAGAAAATTTCACAACACTTGAGATAGCTTCAGACATACCCTGGGAACTCTCCTGTTCATCCCAGGGAACTGCCCTGTCCCACTTTCGGAAACTAACAGTTTACACTGGAGAAAATACAAAGTGCAATGTAATTTGTAAAAGATACACAGAAATATACATAGTTTGATCCTAAGTTATTAAAGTAACACAGAAGATTTCAAAGCATAATCAGAATGTGTAAAATCACTGATAGATAAAAAAAAATAATGTATTAAATTACAAATGACAGAGCACAGATTAAATGCAATAATACTGTAAGGACCCAATATGAAATGTATAGTAATATAACATACAAATTGTAAGTGTAACAAAACTCTCATATCATGCAGTGCTATATTGCACTGGGCTTGTCTCTGCTTCACATACAGAAATGCAGGAAACGCCCCTTGGAGAAGTAAAGCAAACTCTGCCTTTTGAATATTTCACTAGGGATCTTGCAGTTCTGGAGGATCATTTTGCAATATCTCACCTGAGCAGAGAGATTTTTAATATCAGGGCGAAAATGAGAACCTCTTGCAAAGTGGAAAAATAATTGCAACTTCAACAAATTCAGAAACACTCTTGAAACTTGGTCAAATTAATTATCTGTAGTTCACATCTGTTTTCTCTTTTGAAAATTCAGTGAGTTCAGCCATTGTGAAGTCTGAACTACAACTTGTCTCCAAGCTGGAGAATTTTTTGAATATCAGGGCCTTCACGTTTTGGGAACCTCACACAACTAAAGATGTTAACTGCAGAAACGCCCATTAATAAATCTGAATTTTGAATATGATCTCACCTTCCCAGCAAGACCCCTCAATAACCTCACAAGTGTCTTTCAAACCCATTTTTTTCCTTTCATGATTCAGATAAAGCATGACATTTAATATAACTTTCTAGTTTACTTCTATAATCAGATTTGCTTCAGCCTCATTGTTTTCCCTTTTTGAAGGAGCAGCAGTGCTCTACTGGGAGCTAGTAAAACACATAGGGAGAGCCAATGACAAGATACATATATGTGCAAACCAATCAGTAGCTAGTATGAATTTCAACAAAGGATACAAAGAAAATTAGGTAATAGAAGTAAATTGGAAAGTTGTTTAAAGTTGCATGCTCTATCTGAATCATGAACGCTTACTTTTCTTTTGACATGTATAAGTGAAATACTTTATATATTTATATATTAATAGCGTTTATAGACAAGAGGGTCAATCACAATGAATTAGAAAAAGGTATCTAATGATTTAAAAAAAAAAAATACCATTAAAGTCTATGGGGATTTTCGTAGATACATTATTCAATACGTTTTCCCAAATTATTGTGATTGACGCCAATGTTTGGACTAAATGGACAAGCTTTGTGTTTGATTTGAGTAAATAATTCTATACCTGTTGTGAATCAGTGTTGGTCCTTTCAAACCCACTTAGGAACAAAATAATTATTTAAGCAAAAGAGAAGTCCTGTTCCGTAGCTGCCATAAACTCAGGTTCTACAGTGATGACTAATACAGGGGATGAGATACTGGGTATAACCACTTCTTTTATTAATAAATTATTATAAAACAAATGTGTGACACAGTCATTTACTAACATTCCCTAAACAGCTCATTCTCAAAGCAACAATTGTATAAACTACAGAGCAGGACCTCTATTTTGCTTAAAGAACAGAAATCAAAATACCAGACATCTCATTTATCTTTAGCATCATGGGAGAAACATTAAAATAGGTTTGCACAAAATCTAATAACTCTGATGTTCAAGGTTTGAAACGTGTTTTTCCTTGTTTTGAGGAATTTATTATTTTCATCTAAAAATTGTGCCATTGCAATCTATATTTTATAAGCTTTGGGGGGAAATATGTAATGCAAGTTAAAACATGAAAAATGCAGTTTTATCACCTGCATTACATTGAAGGTCAGAAAATCTGTCCATTGGCAAATTAATTCTTTGGTTTATACCAGAACAAGGCAACTAGCAAACATTTCTTTATTCTTTCACAAAATAAAACCTTGATGTATTCTGTATTCTGGAAAATGTCACTGAATATTTAATAAAAACAGACAGCAAAGGAGCAAATAATATGCTCACCCAGTCATAAAAGCAATAAAATAGATTGTCTTCAATAAAAATAAGCTTCTTATCAGTAAAAATATACGTACATGTAATTAAATAAACCATATAGTCTAAAAGTCTCCAAAGTAAAAAAATAAATAAAAATCTTTAAGGTCCCTTTTTCCTTTGTAAACTTAAAGGGACACTGAACCCAATTTTTTTCTTTTGTGATTCAGATAGAGCATGCAATTTTAAGCAACTTTCTAATTCTAAAACTCCTATTATCAAATTTCTTCATTCTCTTGCTATCTTTATTTGAAAAAGAAGGCATCTAAGCTTTTTTTGGTTTATTGCTCTGGACAGCACCTTTTTTTTAGTGGATGAATTTATCCACCAATCAGCAAGAACAACCCAGTTTGTTCACCAAAAATGGGCCGACATCTTAACTTACATTCTTCCATTTCAAATAAAGATACCAAAAAAATGAAGAACATTTGATAATAGGAGTAAATTAGAAAGTTGCTTAAAATGTCATGCTCTATATGAATCACGAAAGAAAAAAATTGGGTTTAGTGCAAAATATATGGGTATGGGTGTCACTTTAGTTTATCCATCAGGGGTAAAAGTTACTAGTCTACTCAAAGTTAAATACAGGAAAAAACTCTCACACCTGCGCACGCACACACACACATACATACACATATATATATATATATATATATATATATATATATATATACACACATAGAGCTAATAGACAAAGCACTCTCTGGTCTTATCAAGTGTATAACACAATTTTATTACAGTGATGTCTCAGGGTATTCACCCCTTCATCAGACCAACATGAGTGAGGAAAAACATGCAAACTTATAAATACAACAGAAATTGCGCCAACAAAAGGGGTTACCATAGTGATACAAATGTTGATACAAAACTTCACCCACCAAAATACAAACAATCATTGTTGATATGTGAGAATACCAAAGTGCTTGTTATCAGACATTGATCAATCGTAACAGAGGTCAAATGCAAGTTACAAAATAGTTACAACATAGTTACAAAAAAATGTTTACCAAACAGTTGTATAAACTAACCTATATCAAACGATGTGTCTGTGTTGTTCAGTAAATCATAGATGTTCTAAATACAGACTTGCACAGGGACATATTGTATCTGAGTATCCTCTATCAAAACCGTGGCGAAGGGCAATCATAATGTATATAATCTACAGCTACTGCTTACCATAATCATTGTCAACAATGCGAATAGTGTGTGAAACATATCTATCACCTCCAGTATGTCCTGGTAAGAGGCAGTGACTGTGTGGACACCAAAGCAAATTAGCCCCGTCCATATGGGGCATGTATTATAGTGTTAGGGAAATTGCTATGTGGAAAACTCAAAGCATGTACTACAGTGTTTAAGGCACTATCAGGGGTGATTAATGAACAGGCATACGATCTGATCGCATGAATGGGTAGCCTGTTCACAAGCATAATTACTAAGGGAACAATGGGCCGAGTAGTATACCGATCCATATGCTCGCATGCAAAACAAAGAGCATAACATTAATATCGGCATTATTGCAAGATAAATACTATAGCCATTTGTAAATCCACAATTTGCAACATAAATATGCTTAATGCGTACAATAGAGTATTAAAATATGTGATGAAGGGAGGAGCCAGCAGCACACAGGAGAGATTGCATGTTTTCAGAGCTCCGGAACATTTTTATCTAAGAAGGACCTAAGACCGGATTTAATTGCTCAAATAGCTTTTACCACTATAGGATTGTCCATCTAAAGCCTCATCTAGTATCTGGCGGACACTAATTTTAGCTACTTATGCACTAACTGTATGCTACATCTGAAAAACCTACTCTGGAACTATAAAGGAGTCGGCCATTTTACCTCCCTCATGGGAGCACAGTTGTTATGGCTGACATCCACCTGATACTTGCTGAGATCAGAAGACTCCTAACCCATCACTGGAAAAAACTCTTTACAACTTCGAATAGTGTGCAGACCTGGAGGAGGAATGCAGGCTTGTGACGGTGAGGTCTCCGGACCCGGCTGAGGCGAACATTACTGTTAGGTATGCCTTGGGGCCCCAGCATCCCCCGCGCACTTCTAGCTCTGTAACAGCTGAGGCTGAGACATCTTGTGAGGCTGAGGAGATTACCACTGAGGTTACAATATCCAGCGCGGTCTACAAAAATCAAACAGGAGAGGATCCCACTCAAATAGATCAAATAGATCAGCTGGGAAACAAGGCAAACCATGGGTTTCAAGAGACTTCAAAGTGTTTTAATGTTACTAGCACTGATCTTCATTTGGTCACCCTCAGTGCTTCCCCAATAGATTTACAAATTCGGATGGCATCGCAACAATTCTCTCCTACACGGAGACAATGCTACCTACTTCATTTCCCCTGGCATAACATCTCTGAAACGGCATGCCTTGGGCTCGAGACACAGATGAGGAAGATGGGTATAGGATAGAAAGGATATGCTATGTTCTAAGCTGCTTGGCTTGGCAGCAATACAGTAGACCCTAGATGAACTCTTACACCGGACTGCTTCACATGTTGTTTTCTACTTCCTTTCTTTTTTCCCCATGGGCCATCCCTAGGTCTCATCTGAGCTTGCACTGGTTGAGTGGCTGGATTTAGTACTTTACTGTGAATGCCGCTGACTTTTGTAATGGGCTACTCAGGTTTTGTGTATCGGGTGCCCTAGGTTGCTAGTCTTTATAATGGTATGGCTACATATAAAAGCCATTACACCCAATTAGAGTATACATATGGGCTACTATTTATATTATTGAACCAAAGAGCTGTAAAGCTAAGAATACATACTCTTCCTCTATGAATATTAGGCCTGTTAAATAGGAGTAAAGTCTCATGTAATTAAATATCATAGAGCCCACTAACAATAGACATGATACGATTATTATTCGATTCTGAACCTAAGGGTTAGATAGTCTATCTTAGTTCTCAGGGACTACACATAAAGCCATACTAGTTTAATGTATGCTCCTACCACAATTGCTAGAGGATCCCTTCTATTGCTTTTATTTATTCGCCCTATAAGCATAAGTGGATATAATGGTATTAGATGGCCTGGAATTTTTGTATACACATATAAAATGGAGCCAAGAGTTTATAGTTAGTGCTGAGACTCCCTACTTATTTTCCCTTTGAGATGGCTACCTTAACATTAATGTTGCTACATTAGATCCCATTAAAGGGACACTCAAGTCAAAATAAAACTTCATGATTCAGACACAGCATCCAATTTAAACAACTTTCCAATTTACTTCCATTACAAAACGTGCACAGTCTTTTTATATTTACACTTTTTGAGTCACCAGATCCTACTGAGCATGTGCAAGAGTTAACAGCATATACGTATATGCATTTGTGATTGGCTAATGGCTGTCACATGATACAGGGGGAGTGGAAATAGACATAACTTTGCAATGTATTTTAAAAAATCTACTACTCATTTGCAGTTCAGACTAAGTGCTATTGCATTGTCTTCCTATCATGCATTTGTTGATTATGCAAATCTACTGTATTGACTGGTCCTTTAACTAACTATTTTAGAAGCTTACTGCTGTTCCACTGTGTTGAACATTTATTGAAAGTTTTCATATATATTTGTGTACATTATTTGCAAGTCTTCTTAGGCTCTCGCTATTACACTAAATTACATATCCTTAAATGCAGTAACGCATCTCTCAACATATCTTATTACCGATAGTTACTTCTGCCTCTACGATATGTATTCTTTGTTAGAGTATCATAAATAACTGTACCATGGTTATAAGTTAACCCAAGTCACAGGGTCCTTATTTAGTTTAGAAGTATCCTTGCATAGTCAAATGTGCTTTATATTTCGGAGGTCTTATTCTAACTCCCACTGTCCAACCTTGCTTATGCCTACAGCTTGTACACTTATGTTAATTTGCCACATCTTAACTTAAAGGGATACTGAACCCAAATTTTTTTTCATGATTCGGATAGAACATGTAATTTTAAGCAACTTTCTAATTTACTTCTGTTATCAATTTTTCTTCGTTCTCTTGATATCTTTATTTGAAAAAGAAGGCATCTAAGCTAAGGAGCCAGCAAATTTGTGGTTCAGAACCATGGACAGCATTTGTTTATTGGTGCTGTCCAATCAGCAAGGACAACCCAGGTTGTTCACCAAAAATGGGCCGGCATCTAAACTTAAATTCTTGCTTTTCAAATAAGCATACCAAGAGAATGAAGAAAATTTGATAATAGGAGTACATTAGAAAGTTGCTTAAAATTGCATGCTCTATCTGAATCACAAAAGAAAAAATTTGGGTACAGTGTCCCTTTAATTAAGCATCCTGTTACAATATTATTCTGGTAAAAAGTGTATATAGCTCTTCTTATTTCTCCTATTGCGCTTGCATTTGGACATTTATTACTTGTTTACATTTGTTACCTTTAATGATCGCAACAACATGAATATCAGCCTATGTTACCTACCATACCTAAATGTCCACCTCCTCTCCCCCCCCTCCATATAATACACCTCCTAGTATAGGAGGACTAACTATCTAGCCTATACCGCAACCTTAATTATTCTTTCAACAGCAACATGTAACAGCATGTTAACTTTATTTTCCCTACCCAGTTTAGTAAAATGGATCAGCATTAATCACAATTTGAGCTTACAATCTTAAATCTAATAATTTATACTTATATTTTTCTCCATACCATTCATACAAAATGAAACCTGTTTTGCTGGGAAACATAATGCTCATGTACACCTACAAGTGAGGATTGTTAATTCAAGTGTATGCATTTACTCAGATACGCCCTAAATATTTGGTATGTTTTCCCCCCATTTGTTCTAGATATATACACTATATTAAGTGAAAAGGAGCTTTTCCATATGAGACCCATATGTGGTATCCTGTATTTCAAGTTACCTTCCAGTAGCAATTTTAACAGTTGGTTTGAGGTCCGAGTGTGATCTCCTGCGTTTTCTTTTTTTTCTTTTGGAAGGTTTACTCTGTTAGGCATGTTACATTTGTGGTATATCTTAATTTGTTTCTTTAAGCTTTATGGATACTGTAACCAACTTGAATGTTATAATAGTAAACTTCTTGTATGCCTTTTATTTTAAAATAAATATTTACTCTCATATAATCCTACATTGTTGACCTTATTTACTCTATTTAGTTTAGCAAGCCTGATCAACACTACTCACTAGCTGAATCTATAGTCTTAAAATAAATGTTGATTATATTTAAACTAAAACCTGAGGTTTAGATACCGAGACCCATGTGGTCTCTCACTTTTGAAGTAACCTTCGGGTATTGTTCTGCATTCCATTTGTTTTATGGCCCAAGAGTGGTCTCTTAGTAAGACTTGAAGTCGTCTCTTAGTAAGACATGGCTTAAATTCACTAAGAAGGGGTTATACAGATGCCCTAGCTGTGTCACTTGTCATTCAATGGTTCAAAGAAATAGTTTTAGACATCCCCATAACAACAAAAGATACCCTACCAAGCACTATCTAACCTGCACAACTCCGTATGTGGTCTATTTATTGAGATGTATTTGTGGGTTGTTTTACATGGGTAAAACCTTGGATGACATAAAGAAGAGGATGACGAACCATCGGAGTGCCATTCGCACAGCCATAGAAAAAGGAGATAGTAACCAACCTGTAGCAAGACATTTTGCCCATAAAGGACATACAGTGAAGGACTTGAGATTCCAATTGATCGATCACGTTCTACCTCTGCCTCGAGGCGGTGATAAGAATAAGCGACTGCTACAGGTTGAGGCTCGCTGGATACATAAATTGGACACTGTACATCCAAGGGGACTAAATGCAAGTTTAGATTGGCATTGTTTTTTGTGAATGTGTATAAAGATTGCTAGATCATGGTGTTGACAGATCCGATGTAGTATATTGGTGCTAAATTAAGGTTGGATTCTCTGACTCTGTATGGAATAGTGCCAATAGGAACTGTGTAGACATAGGTTCAACACCTTGTCCCTACATTATTTATCTTTGCCCTGTTTCTGCCGCTTCGATATACATAGCACATACTAATATGTAATCCCCTTTACTTCTGGTCTGTTCTACCTTTTAGATCATGCTTTGGTGCATGCTAGTCTGCTCATATGTGGTTTTGTGTCCCCGATCTTTCATAAGTAACAGGTGTTTTCTATGGACGTTATTTTTATCTATAGGCTTCTAAAGACATAACCACTTCAATATTTGATTACCCAAACAGTCTTGTTTTGCCTCTAATGCCTGAATATCTAATGCCAGATATTTTCTTGACAGTTATTTTCTGCCAATTATTTTCACCGGTTATTTATTTGTGGTGTTGAAATAGCAAAAATGAGGTTGCAGGTATATATCGCATTTTTGTGTAAGTATAACTGTTATGATGTTAATAACATACCTGTAACATACCGCATATCTTCATATATTATCATATGTATTAGGTATATCTGTGTTGGATATTATGGGCTTATGAATTTATATAGGACTGATCTTATGGGGATGTCAATGTCCCTATTATGCACACTATTTTGATACAGAGATTGGTATAGAACATGGCCTTCTTCATGACCTCATGAAGAAGAGGTCATGAGGGTGTTCCAGATGGAGGAAGTAATAGTATACCAGCGCTACATAGATGACTTGTTCATCATGTGGGGTGGCTCGAGTGAATCTCTACGGAAATGGTTTGACCAACTAAATGGATTGAATCACCCTATCCAGTTTAAAATGTGCTGTAGTGAAGAAAAGGTTGAATTTCTTGATTTGTGCATCTTTAGAGATGGCATGACTGTAGGAACAACGCTATACCAGAAACCTACAGATAGGAACTCTGTATTACACGCACACAGCTGCCATCCAACATCTTTACTCAGGGCCATACCTTGGGGCCAGATGTCAAGACTAAACAGAAACAATAGCAACACTGATGTGATGAAGGTTCAACTCCAAGACATGGCAAAAGAAATTCTTGGTAAGGGGATACAAATGGGATTATCTCCTGGAATGCATGAGGGAACAGGATGATCCCAATAAGAGATGACACCAAAAGAGAATGACATTCGTAACTAAATACTGCCCTGACACGAAGATTGTAGGACAGTATCTAAGGACCCACTGGCACATCATCAAGGATGATACTAGTCTACCGTTTGGCGAGTGGGGAAGTCCCAGAGTGGGATTCAAGAGAAACTGGAACTTGAGGGACCAACTTGTGGTGATGGACCCAAAACATTGCTATGACAGAAAGACCTGGTTATCTTCTAGCAAGAAAGGATGCTACCGCTGCAGCGGATGTACTACATGTCATTTGATGATCCCTGGGGCTACATTCTGTCACCCTGATACGAATTTATGCTACAAAATCCAATTCTATCTTACCTGCACCACAACCCACGTGGTTTATCTAATCAACTGTCCATGTGGTTTGTTCTATGTGGGTAAAACGGTTGATGATGTCCGTACCCGCATGGCCAACCATAGATCAGCCATTAGGACAGCCATCAAGAATCAAGGAAGTGATCAACTGGTGGCACATCATTTTGCCACCAGTGGACATAGTGTACAGGATCTAAGATTTAAGATTATCGACCATGCTCCCATCCCCCCAAGGGGTGGTGATAGAGACAACAAATTATTACAACTAGAATCCAATTGGATATTCAAACTAAAAACTATACGTCCGAGGGGATTGAATGTGAACTTGGACTGGCACTATATATATATATATATAAATAAATAAATAAATAAAACATTTTAAATTAGGGGGAGATAAAAGGTGAGTTTTAAATCCTCCACTACGCACAAAATATAGAGAAAATAACTCGTGTAGTTCATTAACAAATCTAGACAGGCCTGAAGGCTTGTTTTCCCATAGAAAACCTCTGAATTACATTGTTAGAATCATTTGCTGCATTGGAAACAATGTAATTCAGAGGTTTTCTGTGGGAAAACAAGCCTTTCGGGCCTGTCTAGATTTGTTAATTAACTACACCATGAGTTATTTTCTCTATATTTTGTGCGTAGTGGAGGATTTTAAACTCACCTTTTATCTCCCCCTAATTTAAAATGTTGTTGTATTCTGCCCGGAATCAACTTCACCCAGCAGTGATTCAAACCTTCTCCCAGCTGATGAGTAGCAACAATTACAAACAGTCTGTCCTGGGATGGTTATGAATCACTGCACTAACCCTAGCTAAGTTTATAAGCTGTGTGAATTAGTATTTTGAAAGGGATGTTGTAAATGCAAAATTAGTTCACACTTCAAAACTTTCCATAAAAGTTCATTAATAGTTAGATTTGATGATTGAAAAGAGAAAAAAAGTCCCAACTTCTCTTTCTATCTTACAATTTGTACTTGCGGTAAGCAGGCTCACCTCAGTGAGCGTACCCCAATGGCTTCAAAACTACTTCCACTGATTGATAAATGGATCCCTTTCTCTGTTTATTGCTAGTGCAATCAGTTGTAAATGGACAGATTCTCATTCTCGGACGAGTGTGCACACCTTCTGAGGCACCAACTCCTACCATGCATGTATAAGAGTTCACACCTCTTACATATATAAATGAGTCTAAGATTCGCTGATGGATGTCATGTGATACAGGGAACATCTTGAAATTTGCCCAAAAAAATCTGCAGCTTGTTTAAAGTTCAATGTAAATGTTCTTGAATTTGTTTTTTTTCACTATACATTTGTTAATTATTCTGTACTCACATATTTAATAACATTAATAATTAATAATTAATAATAATTAATACATATATGCAAATATTAGATATTAAAAAGAACATACAGCCACTTTATTGGGTTACTAAGTATGGTAACGTGTGTATAGAACTCCACCCACTTTGGGGTTGTTTAAACACAAGAGCTGGAACCAGTTCTGGTAAGCAAACAAAGTCTATCATGCATGCTATTTGTTAACTGGTATGTCCCTTCCTTGTGGCTATGTCCTTCACATCCAGTGCAGTTTCACTGCTAGTATGCAGCTTTTTCAAGGATGTTATTCGTCGATCCCTGATGTCCTATTTAAGGGTCAAAGTATTTTCTTATTGGTTGTAGCTCTTAAAGTGCCATAAACCATGTTGAGATCTGTGCATATCTGAAAAGGGCTAATTAAGTAGAATAGTTTGCATAAACAAAATGTTTACAAATTTCTGGCAAGTATTTTAAAATAATTTTCAAAAAAATAAGCAAAATTACTTAAATAACCATGCTGTCTGGAGTAGTCTGATCCACACCTATCAGTGTTTAGCTTCCGGCATTGTATTTCTACTGCAGCTTATTAGCTTCTAGACATGCTCCAGCAGATAATGAGTGTGCATGTCTGCATTTTACCAACGAAAAGGTAGATATACGGTGCTGCCAAATTGAAAGAAATGTGTGGGGGGAGTTAGAGCTGTACAACTCAGAAACTTAAAAGAAAGAGTTAATGGTGAGGTTCTGCAGTATAAACTTGCACGTAAAGTAATTAATAGTACATATTATATTTATACTCTATCCCAACTTGTTTTATGTCCAATTTAACACTCTGTAGGCCTGGAGTTCAATACTGGTAAGTTTCTATAGTTTGTTTTTTGATAAAAATAAAACAAACAGTGGGTTAGAATCTTGCAACAGTTTTTGTAACAAGAACAAACAATTTTTTAAACCATTTATTGCAATTTAAATTATGTTATGATGAGATTAAACAGTTTTTTTTATAGATGCAAGAAATAATTTAAACCTAATAATTTAACTCTCTATAAAACTTGACATAATTTTTTTAACATAATAATACATTGCATTTATTAAATGCTGTTTTCATCCATCTATAAAATAACTTAATTGCTTTAATCTCTTAATAAAATAATTTAAATGTAATAAATGTTTTAAAAATGAAATGTTTTTATTTTTTACAAAACTGTGTGTCAAGATTCTAATATAACGAATAATTATATTGTAGCTATTTAGATTATAATTTATTTTACAGGGCAACTTTGTATTTATTTTAAAAGAACAAGGGGATATGGGAACGCGCTGTACAAAACAGCATATGAGAGGTAAAGAACTATATAAGGAATGTGGATTACACAAGAGTATAATAAAAAAGTTTATATTTGTTTATAATTGTATTACAATAAGCGATGCCGGCATCTGTTACAAAGTAAAATAGTACAATTAAAATAGGATAAGAATCAACATAAAATATAAAACATCAGTGTGTAGTGCTGTAAGTAACTATAAAAATAATAATATGTTGCAAAGTAACACAATGTTAAAATTTAAACAGAGTCAATGTTACCGTCCTTTCACAATCAGGCAAGTGATTAGAGTGTCTGATCCAGCTGTTTATATGAATGCAGGTATGACTTGGAAAATTCCCTCTGCGTTGTTTTTAAAAAAGCGAAAAACTTGCAAGAATCTTCTGGCTTGTATCCAATGACTGTGAGTTAAATTTCAAAGACACATTCGCAGCCGTATTTGCAGGATGTCCCGTGCTGTGGACCGGTTCCGGTCAGGAGGTCAAAGTGCAGGAGTAATGATAAGCAACGACAGACTTCGTTTTCTTTGAAGTAAAAATGAATCAGACTGCTTTAACAAATGTGGGTCATGGGTGGGAATTGCGCATATAGAGTCAATTCATATATTAAAGAGGCTCAATGCACCGCACCTACCGCATATGTAAGTCAAGCAGTTGTATTGCAAGTGAAGTTTGTAACAGTGTCCATATTATTCAGATTCCAGTGCTGGACAGAAGAAAGTAGATTATGGGTATGATGGTATTTCCAGGAAAAAAACAACTCTGTGAATTAGAGTTGGTCTCAACCACCTTACCTACTACTTAATTTCACAAGTTATGAGCAAATTTCTACGCGTTTCAGCCTAGTCAGGCCTTTATCAAGGTCTCTCCTACTCAGAAAAATACCTGTGAGTTCGATTTTATACAATTATGTTGGAACCATAAAGGGTGAAATGCTAAGCACAGATAGGATCCGTGTAACCAGAACCTGTACCAACAAATTACCGGTCTGTGTGAAACATCTGTCTCTGTGGCAGAAATAAATTAAGCACAATTAAGGTGAAATGAGAATACTATTCTACACCCTTATCTTATATTATGTTTTATGCCACAGAGTCCCCCAGGGGGGATGGAGAGCAAAAGAACTGATTGCAGTTTAGAGACCTGTAATGGTGCATTTAAAATAATACTTACCCGACTATAGTATACAGGTCTATATTAGCGTACATTTCGGTGGCATATCACAATAAACACGGTAGAGGCAAACCTCCTAAATACCCTTATTAGGGTTAATAATTAACCATTAGTGCCACAAAATTCCCCTATGGGGTAGAGAAATTATAGCTAATAACAGTTGAAAGACCAGTGGATAGATATTAAGCTAAATGCCGATTAAGGCCAACATCTATCTAAACATTAAAGCAACTATTGTTAAATTGCTAAAGATCGAGGAGAGAAGGCAGTGCTTCTCTCCATGATCTTTAGCAATTTAACAATAGTTAAATTGAGTTTATATCCAATGATAAAATAATATGCATTATACATGACAATGAGCACTGAAGCATGAATGCAAGTTCCTCCATATATAGAGGTGCCCATGCGCATTTCTATGGCTACTTTTTTTAATTCTTAAACCAAGCAAACACTAGGATGAAATCTTTTTCTATTGGTTAATTGGACTAGGAATTCAGAAACAGCCAATAGAAATGCAAGGGCAGTCCTATATAAGGAGGAACCTTGCATTGCGGTGGGGCTAATGGCAGTATAGAAGTTAAGTAATGTAGGGGGTGTTATATAGTCTAGAAGTTATGTATTTTTGCAACAGAAGGATACATTATATGATCCAGGTGCTTGTTTGAATTTATAGACAAAAGCTATGTACTGTAAAAGCAGTGATATGCAGGTTCTGTAGTCATAGTGCAGCTAATTTCCATATTTATCTGTTATAATGAACACATTCATCACAACTGTCATCGCAAATATGTTTCTATTGTTTGTTTTATTCCAGTGGAGATCAAACCTTTTTGTATATTAGACTAGCCACTAATGGTGGTATTGGCTGGGGGCAGGATTATATTATACTATATTATATTAAATTATATTATATTGTATTCAGACTTATGCTAAAGATAAAATAACATTGATGGTTAAAAATCACAGAGAATGAGTTATTATTAAGGAATTTAAATAAGTTGCATATGCAGACTAAGCACTTTTAGAAAATAATTTTAGTTTGCAGGAATATCATAATATGAGAAATGCAAAGTTATTATATCCTAAGGCCAAGATTACAAGTGACACACTAATGCTAGAGCAAAGAGTAATAGCAATATTACTGGACAGCAGTAAAATTAGCACACAAATTGATATTACAAGTAAAGACCAATAAGTACCTTTTTTCTGGAACTATATTAGGTACACCTTGCTAGTATCGGGTTGAACCCCCTTTTGCCTTTAGAACTGCCTTAATTCTTTGTGGCATAGATTCAACAAGGTGTTGGAAACATTCCTCAGACATTTTGGTCCATATTGATATGATAGTATGTCACATGACTGCACATCCATGATGTGAATCTCCCGTTCCACCATATCCTAAAGGTGCCCTATAGGATTGAGATCTGGTGACTGTGTAGGCCATTGGAGTAAAGTGAACTCATTGTCATGTTAAACAAACCAGTTTGAGATGATTTGAGCTTTGTGACATGGTGCATTATCCTGCTGGAAAATCCCAGTAGATCAGCAGTTGTTGAAATACTCAGACCAGCCAGTCTGGCACAAACAATCATGCCACATTTAAAGTCACTTAAATTCCCTTTCCCCATTCCGATGCTCGGTTTGAAGTTAAGCAAATCGTCTTCACCACGTATAATGCCTAAATGCATTGAGTTGCAGCCATGGGATTGACTGATTAGCAATTTGTGTTAGCAAGAAATTGAACAGGTGTACCTGATAAAGTGGCCGGTAAGTGTGTGTGTGTATATATATGTATGTATAATATATATATATATATTATATATATATATATATAATATATATATATATATATATAACACACACACACACACACACTCTATCCCACAAGAGTGAGTACACCCCTCACATTTTTGTAAATATTTTATTATATCTTTTCATTTGACAACACTGAAGAAATTACACTTTGCTACAATGTAAAGTAGTGAGTATACAGCCTGTATAACAGTGTAAATTTGCTGTCCCCTCAAAATAACTCAACACACAGCCATTAATGTCTAAACCATTGGCAACAAAAGTGAGTACACCCCTAAGTGGAAATGTCCAAATTTGGCCCAAAGTGTCAATATTTTGTGTGGCCACCATTATTTCCCAGCATTGCCTTAACCCTCTCGAGCATGGAGTTCACCAGAGCTTCACAGGTTGCCACTGGAGTCCTCTTCCACTCCTCCATGATGACATCATGGAGCTGGTGGATGTTAGAGATCTTGCGCTCCCCCACCTTCCATTTGAGAATGCCCCACAGATGCTCAATATGGTTTGTACTGCCCTGCGGCCAAGTCTCCGAAGGGAGGGGATCATGCTCTGCTTCAGTATGTCACAGTACATGTTGGCATTTATGGTTCCCTCAATTAACTGTAGCTCCCCAGTCCCGGCAGCACTCATGCAGGCCCAAACCATGACAACTGCCACCACCATGCTTAACTATAGGCAAGACACACTTGTCTTTGTACTCCTCACCTGGCTGCCGCCACACACGCTTGACACCATCTGAACCAAATAAATTTATCTTGGTCTCATCAGCCCACGGGACATAGTAGCAGTAATCCATGTCCTCAGTCGCAGATTCCATTAGGGAACGCCGATAAGGAACTCAACATAAACAAACATCGGCATTTATACAAGACTAAGGTACAAACATCGGCATTTATACAAGACTAAGGTAAAAACATAAGGAACTCAACATAAACAAACATCGGCATTTATACAAGACTAAGGTACAAACATCGGCATTTATACAAGATTAAGGTACAAACATCGGCATTCATACAAGACTAAGGTAAAAATATCTTAAGGATAACTACAAATTCCCTTAACTTATATGGTCTAATAAAATGAACCTATATAGTAATACCACCAAATCGGTTAGGGTAACAAAAATCGCCACCCGGGTTAAGGTGGTGCCAAATGGGATCTTTATAATTTTGTGTATATTAGATATATTAATAAGAGATAACACATGTATGATCTTTTATAATGTATTAAAAGGGTTTGTTATGTTAGTATTATATCTACCACTCATTGTAGCAATTTGTGATAGCATGTACCATAGAGATATGTTCTCTGTCACTCCCCCCAAACATGTGTGCCCAATTAGGTTGTTACAATTGTTTGTTATAAATAGCAAGTGTTATAGTTTTATAAGCCTGAGGAAACAGCCTGTGTGCTGAGAAACGCGTCGCTGTTTTACTTGATTTTATATAGTAAATATATCTTTATTATAAAACACTTGCTCTTGTGCATTATTTGGACCATACCTTGGCCTTCATTGGGACCGTTTGCTGTTTGCTTCCTGAGGGAACCCTGTCATAGTCTGTTGGGTGACTGTATTGACCCCATCCTGCCTGATTTGCATCACTGGAGATGCTTTACCAATTGTGAGTATATTACCTTGATAGAGTAATATATCTTGGGATCAAACTGTACTAGGCCATGTAGGCACCCCTGTGTCTCTTTAATATTTCCACTACAGATTAACTCCATCTACCCTAGAGGGTCGGTCTGCTGGGTGACTGTGTTTGATCCCAGACTGCTCCTATTGCACTAATTGAGGTGCTATCCACATTGTGAGTGTATACTAACACGACTAGAATCTAATTATTGTATTTGAACAAACAATATTGGGCCATGTGGCGCATCTGTCTCTTTCTATATTTTAGATCATGTCCTCAGTCTGCTTGTCTTCAGCAAACTGTTTGCGGGATTTCTTGTGCATCATCTTTAAAAGAGGCTACCTTTTGGGACGACAACCATGCAGACCAATTTGATGCAGTGTGCGGCGTATGGTCTGAGCACTGACAGGCTGACATCCCCACCCCTTCAACCTCTGCAGCAATGCTGGCAGCACTCATACGTCTATTTCCCAAAGACAACCTCTGTATATGACACCGAGCATGTGCACTCAACTTCTTTGGTCGACCATGGCGAGGCCTGTTCTGAGTGGAACCTGTCCTGTGAAACCGCTGTATGGTCTTGCCCACCGTGATGAAGCTCAGTTTCAGGGTCTTGGCCATCTTCTTATAGCCTAGGCCATCTTTATGTAGAGCAACAATTCTTTTTTTTCATAGAGTTCTTTGCAATGAAGTGCCATGTTGAACTTTCAGTGACCAGTATGAGATAGTGTGAGCGCAATAACACCAAATTTAACACACCTGCTCCCCATTTACACCTGAGACCTTGTAACACTAACGAGTCACATGACCCCGGGGAGAGAAAAAAGGCTAATTGGGTTCAATTTGGACATTTCCACTTAGGGGTGTACTCACTTTTGTTTGCAACGGTTTAGACATAATGGCTGTGTGGGTTGGAGACAGCACATTTACACTGTTATACAGGCTGTACACTCACTACTTTACATTGTAGCAAAGTGTCATTTTTTCAGTGTTGTCACAAGAAAAGATATAATAAAATATTTACAAAAATGTGAGGGGTGTATCACTTTTGTGAGATACTGTATATTGCTTAATTAACAATTAAAAATCAGAAGACAAAGGGCAAGATTACAAGTGGAGTGCTTGTAATAAAAGTTGATCTGTGATATGAAACCTTGCTCTTTCAAATGTAGGGTCTTATTATTACAGTGCCCTCCACTAATATTGGCACCCTTGGTAAATTGAGCAAAGAAGGCTGTGAAAAATTGTCTTTATTGTTTAACTTTTTGATATCTTTGTTAAAAAAATACCCACAAATACTCTGCTCTCATGGATATTAAACAATTGTAATCACAACATTGGTTTATAAATAAAAAAAAAAATATTTGTTAAATATGTGTGGCACCCTTTTAGTTAATACTTTGTGCTACCTCCCTTTGCCAAGCTAATAGCTATACAACTTCTCTTATACACCTAAACTACAAGTTATGTGCTTAATCTGGTGCGTAAATAACGCTAAAAATTTAGCAGTACCGCACTTTCCATAGCGCTGCCATTACAAGCTACAAAAAACCTTCTTGTGTTGTGCGTTATGGTGCATTAAGTTCCATACCGCACAAGAGCCAAGTCCTGACTTGAGGTGCTCATGCACGTATCCTTCATAGACATTAATGGAGAAAAAGTGTTAGAAAAAAAACACACCTGCGATTGCGGAATAGCAATCGCTACAACACAATCCCCATTGATGTCTACGGAGACAAGAAAGTTATGAATAAATCTAACACCCTAACATAAACCCCTAATCTAAATACCTCTATCCACTGCCCCCGATATCGCCAACACTAAATAAAGATATTAACCTTTAAAGCATTGTCCTCGACATTGACACAACTACAATAAACCTATTAACCCCTAATCCATCGCCCACCCGCATTGCTAACATCTAAATAAAAACATAATTTATGTAAGAACTTACCTGATAAATTCATTTCTTTCATATTGGCAAGAGTCCATGAGCTAGTGACATATGGGATATACAATCCTACCAGGAGGGGCAAAGTTTCCCAAACCTCAAAATGCCTATAAATACACCCCTCAACCACACCCACAATTCAGTTTAACGAATAGCCAAGCAGTGGGGTGATAAAGAAAGGAGTAGAAAGCATCAACAAGGAAATTTGGAAATAATTGTGCTTTATACAAAAAATCATAACCACCATAAAAGGGTGGGCCTCATGGACTCTTGCCAATATGAAAGAAATTAATTTATCAGGTAAGTTCTTACATAATTATGTTTTCTTTCATGTAATTGGCAAGAGTCCATGAGCTAGTGACATATGGGATATCAATACCCAAGATGTGGATCTCCACTCAAGAGTCACTAGAGAGGGAGGGAATAAAATAAAAACAGCCATATACCGCTGAAAAAATTAGTCCCACAACCCAAAAAAAATAAGTTTATTTCCATTTGAAAGAAAAAAAATTAAATCAAAAGCAGAAGAATCAAACTGAAACGGCTGCCTGAAGAACGTTTCTACCAAAAACTGCTTCGGAAGAAGCAAATACATAAAAACGGTAGAATTTAGTAAATGTATGCAAAGAGGACCAAGTTGCTGCTTTGCAAATCTAATCAACTGAAGCTTCATTCTTAAAAGCCCACGAAGTGGAGACTGATCTAGTAGAATGAGCTGTAATTCTCTGAGGCGGGGCTTGACCCGACTCCAAATAATCTTGATGAATCAAAAGCTTTAACCAAGAGGCCAAGGAAATAGCAGAGGCCTTCTGACCTTTCCTAGGAAAATATAACAAACAGACTAGAAGTCTTCCTGAATCTTTAGTAGCTTCAACATAATATTTCAAAGCTCTCCACTACATCCAAAGGATGTAAGGATCTTTCCAAAGGATTCTTAGGATTAGGACACAAGGAAGGGACAACAATTTCTCTACTAATGTTGTTAGAATTCACAACCTTAGGTAAAAATTCAAAAGAAGTCCGCAAAACTGCCTTATCCTGATGAAAAATCAGAAAAGGAGATTCAAAAGAAAGAGCAGATAGCTCAGAAACTCTTCTAGCAGAAGAGATGGCCAAAAGGAACAACACTTTCCAAGAAAGTAGTTTAATGCCCAAATAATGCATAGGCTCAAATGGAGAAGCCTGTAAAGCCTTCAGAACCAAATTAAGACTCCAAGGAGGAGAAATTGATTTAATGACAGGCTTAATACGAACTAAAGCCTGTACAAAACAGTGTATATCAGGAAGTATAGCAATCTTTCTGTGAAATAAAACAGAAAGAGCGGAGATTTGTCCGATCAAGGAACTTGCAGACAAACCCTTATCCAAACCATCCTGAAGAAACTGTAAAATTCTAGGAATTCTAAAAGAATGCCAAGAAAATTTATGAGAAGAACACCATGAAATGTAAGTCTTCCAAACTCTATAATAAATCTTTCTAGAGACAGATTTTATGAGCTTGTAACATAGTATTAATCACTGAGTCAGAGAAAACCTCTATGACTTAGAACTAGGCGTTCAATTTCCAGTACTTTCAAATTTAATGATTTGAGATCCTGATGCAAAAAACGGACCTTGAGATAGTAGGTCTGGCCGTAATGGAAGTGGCCAAGGCGGGGCAACTGGACATCCGAACTAGATCCGCATACCAAAACCTGTGTGGCCATGCTGGCGCCAACAGCAACACAAATGATTGTTCCATGATGATTTTGAAATCACTCTTGGAAGGAGAACTAGAGGCGGGAAGATGTAAGCAGGATGATAACACCAAGGAAGTGTCAGAGCATACACTGCTTCCGCTCTGAACATCCCTGGACCTGGACAGGTATCTGGGAAGTTTCTTGTTTAGATGAGAGGCCATGAGATCTATCTCTGGAAGACCCCACATCTGAACAATCTGAGAAAACACATCTGGATGGAGAGACCACTCCCCTGGATGTCTGGCGGCTTAGATAATCCGCTTCCCTATTGTCTAGACCTGGGATATGCACTTCAGAGATTAGACAGGAGCTGGATTCCGCCCAAACAAGTATTCGAGATACGTCTTTTATAGCTTGGGGACTGTGAGTCCCACCCTGATGATTGACATATGCCACTGTTGTGATATTGTCTGTCTGAAAACAAATGAACGGTTCTCTCTTTAACAGAGGCCAAAACTGAAGAGCTCTGAGAATTGCACAGAGTTCTAAAATATTTAATGGTAATCTCGCCTCTTGAGATTTCCAAACCCCTTGTGCTGTCAGAGATCCCCAAACAGCTCCCCAACCTGAGAGACTCGCATCTGTTGTGATCACAGTCCAGGTTGGGCCGAACAAAAGAAGCCCCTTGAACTAAACGATGGTGATCTATCCACCATGTTAGAGAGTGCCATACATTGGGATTTAAGGATATTAATTGTCATATCTTTGTATAATCCCTGCACCATTGATTCAGCATACAAAGCTGAAGAGGTCTCATGTGAAAACAAGCAAAGGGGATCGCGTCCGATGCTGAAGTCATGAGACCTAAAACTTCCATGCACATAGCCACTGAAGGGAATGACTGAGACTGAAGGTGCCGGCAGGCTGCAACCAATTTTAAACGTCTCTTGTCTGTTAGAGACAGAGTCATGGACACTGAATCTATCTGGAAGCTTAAAAAGGTGACACTTGTCTGAGGAATCAAGAAACTCTTTGGTAAATTGATCCTCTAACCATGTTTCCGAAGAAACAACACTAGGTGATTTGTGTGAGATTGGGCAGAACGTAAAGACTGAGCTAGTACCAAGATATCGTCCAAATAAGGAAACACTGCAATACCCTGTTCTCTGATTACAGAGAGTAGGGCACTCAGAACCTTTAAAAGATTCTTGGAGCTGTTGCTATGCCAAATGGAAGAGCAACAAATTAGTAATGCTTGTCTAGAAAAAAGAATCCCAGAAACTGATAATGTTCTGGATGAATCGGAATATGAAGGTATGCATCCTGCAAGTCTATTGTGGACATATAATGTCCTTGCTGACCAAAAGGCAGAATAGTCCTTATAGTCACCATCTTGAAAGTTGGTACTCTTACATAACGATTTAAAATTTTCAGATCCAGAACTGGTCTGAATAAATTTTCCTTCTTTGGGACAATGAATAGATTTGAATAAAACCCCAAACCTTGTTCCAGAATGAAACTGGCATGATTACCCCTGAGGATACATGAGAGAAAAAATCTTCTCACAGGAGGTCTTACTCTGAATCCTATTCGATACCCTTGAGAGACAATGCTCTGAATCCATTGATTTTGAACAGATTTTATCCAAATATCCTTGAAAAACCTTAATCTGCCCCCTACCAGCTGAACTGGAATGAGGGCCGCACCTTCATGCGGACTTAGGGGCTGACTTTGGTTTCCTAAAAGGCTTGGATTTATTCCAATTTGAGGAAGTCTTCCAATTGGAGGCAGATTCCTTGGGGGAAGGATTGAATTTTTGTTCCTTATTCTGACGAAAGGAACGAAAACAGTTAGAAGTCTTAGATTTACCCTTAGGTTTTTTATCCTGAGGCAGAAAAACTCCCTTTTCCCCAGTAACAGTTGAAATAATAGAATCCAACTGGGACCCAAATAAATTATTACCTTGGAAAGAAAGAGATAGTAATCTAGAATTAGATGTCATATCAGCATTCCAGGATTTAAGCTACAAAGCTCTTCTAGCTAAAATAGCTAAAGACATGGATCTAACATCAATTTTGATAATATCAAAAATAGCATCATAAATAAAATGATTAGCATATTGCAGTAAGCGAATAATGCTAGATAAGTCAGAATCCAATTCCTGTTGCGCTAAATTCTCCAACCATAAAGTTGATGCAGCCGCAACATCAGCCAAAGAAATTGCAGGTCTAAGAAGATGACCTGAATATAAATAGGCCTTCCTTAGATAAGAATCAAGCTTCCTATCTAAAGGATCCTTAAAGGAAGTACTATCTTCCATAGGAATAGTGGTACGTTTAGCAAGAGTAGAAATAGCCCCATCAACTCTGGGGATCTTTTCCCAAAACTCTATAGATTTTGCTGGTAAAGGATACCATTTTTTAAACCTTGAAGAAGGAATAAAAGAAGTACCTGGCTTATTCCATTCCTTTAGAAATCATATCAGAAATAGCCTCAGGAATAGGAAAACCCCCTGGAGAATCCACAGGAGGTTTAAAAACAGCATTTAAACGTTTATTAGACTGAACGTCAAGAGGACTGGTTACCTCAATATCCAAAGTAATTAACACTTCTTTTAATAAAGAACGCATATACTCAATTTTAAATTAATAAGTAGATTTGTTAGTGTCAATGTCTGAGGAAGGATCTTCTGATCCTCATCAGAAGAGGATAAATTATTATGTTGTTGGTCATTTGAAATTTCATCAACTAAATGAGAAGTTTTAAAAGACCTTTTACATTTATTTGAAGGTGGAAATGCAGACAAAGCCTTCAGAATAGAATCAGAAACAAATTCTTTAAAATTTACAGGTATATCATGCACATTAGAAGTTGAAGGAACTGCAACTGGCAATGTACTATTACTAATGGATACACTATCTGCATGTAAAAGTTTATCATGATAACTATTACAAATGACATTCGGCGAGATAATTTCTACAATTTTACAAAAAATGCACTTAGCTTTGGTTGAACCAATGTCACGCAGCAATGTTCCAGTAGAAGCTTCTGAGGCAGGATCAGGTTGAGACATCTTGCAAAATGTAAGATAAAAAACAACATATAAAGCAAAATTATCTATTTCCTTATATGACAGTTTCAGGAATGGGAAAAAATGCAAATAGCATAGCCCTCTGATAGAAAAAAGTAAGAGGCAAACATCAATGGGGTATTGAAATTATAAAAATGTTTGGCGCTAAGTATGACGCACAACGTAACTAAACTTTTTTGGCGCCCAAAAAATAACCGGAAATTACACACTCGCGTCACTAATGACGCAACAGTGTGAAAGGTCTCGCATCAAGTATGACGCCGAAAGTGACGAACTTGCGTCATAGACGTACTTTTCCGCGCCAAATTTTTTTTGCGCCAAGAATGACGCAATAAAGTTTAGCATTTGTCGCACCCGTGGGCCTAATATTGCCCGCAATTTGTAAGAAGTAGTCAATTGAAAAAAAGACTAAACCCCAGTTAAGAAATAAATTTCATATTTAAAAGATGTTTATATTCCCCAAATATGAAACTGACAGTCTGCAGAAGGAAATACATGAACCTGACTCATGGCAAATATAAGTACAATACATATCTTTAGAACTTTATATAAATGCTTAAAGTGCCAAACCATAGCTGAGGTGTCTTAAGAAATAAAAAACATACTTACCAATAGACACCCATCCACATATAGCAGATAGCCAAACTGAAAAGGGAGGTAGGAGATGAATCTCCACGACCGATAACAGAGAAACCATGAAATAGACCCCCGTTAGGGAAATCATCATATTTAATAAGTGATACTCCCTTTACGTCCCTCTGACATTAGCTGTACTCTGAGAGGAATCAGGCTTCAACAATGCTGAGAAGCGCATATCAACGTAGAAATCTTAGCACAAACTTACTTCACCTCCTCCATAGGAGGCAAAGTTTGTAAAACTGAATTGTGGGTGTGGTGAGGGGTGTATTTATAGGCATTTTGAGGTTTGGGAAACTTTGCCCCTCCTAGTAGGATTGTATATCCCATATGTCACTAGCTCATGGACTCTTGCTAATTACATGAAAGAAAAGATGATTGTCCGGACTTCAGGAACAGCGAGTACATTTTTTGGGATTAGTGTTAGGGGTTTTTTTTGTTCGTTTTTTTAGGTGTTTTTTTTAGATTAGGGTTTTTTATTTTTTTAATGGGCACTAAAGAGCTGATTGCCCTTTTAAGGGCAATGCCCAAACAAATGTCCCTTTAGGGGCAATGGGTAGCATAGGTTTTTTTAGAGTTAGTTTTTTTATTTTGAAGGGCTGGGTGGGCTTGGGGTTTTACTGTTAGGGGTACTTTGTAAATTTTTAATGTAAAAGAGCTTCAGGGCAATGCCCTACAAAAAGCCCTTTTAATGGCTATTGGTAGTTTATTGTCGGATTAGGGGTAGTTTTTATTTTGGGGTAGCTTTTTTGTTTTTATAATGGTATTAGATTAGGTTTAATTTTTAATTATTTTGGATAATTTTGTTTATTATTTTTTGTAATATTAGATTTTTTTTATTTTTCGTTATTTTATATTATTTTGTACAGTAATTGTAGTTTTTCATAGTGTTTTTTAGGATTTTTTAATTTTGTAATTTATGTTTTTTATTTTTAGTTTATTTTAGTTTTTAAAATAGTAATGTTAGGTTTAATAGTTTAATTTAGTGTGTCCTTATGTGGGGGGGCAGCGGTTTAGAGGTTAATAGGTTTATTTTAGTATTAGCGATGTGGGGGTCGATGGTTTAGGGGTTAATAGGTTTTTTATAGTATTTGCAATGCAGGGGGATGGCTGAAAAGGGGTTAATACTTTAATTTAGGTAGTCGCGATGTGGGTGGGCGGCAGATTAGGGGTTAACAGGTTTATTCAGTGTTGGCGATGTGGGTGGGTGGAGGATTAGGGGTTAATAGGTTTATTATAGTATTTGCGATACAGGGGATGATGGTTTAGGGGTTAAAAGATATAGTTTATGGGTGTTAGTGTACTTTGTAACATTTTTGTTATGAGTTTTGTGAAACATTTTTGTTTCGCAAAATTCATAATTACTGGTCTTTGATAGCGGAATGGATCGTGGCAGAATAAAGCTATTACGCTAGGGTAATAGCCGGACCACACAACCTGTAATACGGGTGACCTGAAAATTCCACACTCATAAGCCATATTTTGTGTGTGGAATGGAGAGTTGCGGTATAGGCTTACAGGCCATAATGCCTAATGAGGTTGGAGAATAAATGGCAAGGGATCTGAGACCATTCCTCGTTACAGAATCCCTCTAGATCCTTCAAATTTTGAAGTCGATGCTGGTGGATTCTCCTCTTCAATTCACCCCACAGGTTTTCTACAGGGCTTAAGTTAGGGGACTGGGATGGCCATTGCAGGACCTTGTTTTTATGGTCAGTAAACAATTTTTTTGCGTTGATTTTGATGTATGTTTTGGATCATTGTCCTGCTGGAAGATCCAATCACGGTCCATTTTACACTTTCATGCAGAGGCAGTCAGGTTTTCATTTAATATCTATAGATATTTGATAGCTTCCATAATCCCATATATCCTAACAAAATGTCCAGGTCTTCTGGCAGAAAAATAGCACCAAACATTTAAGAGCCACCACCATATTTAACCGTGGGCAAGAGGTACTTTTCCATATGGCTACCTCTCTGTGTACCACCACCTCTGGTGTTTATTGCCAAAAAGCTCTATTTTTCATCTGACCATAGAACCCAATCCCATTTAAAGGTCCAGAAGTGTCTGGCAAACTAAAGATGCTTAAATTTGTTTACGTATAAGCTTAGAGACTTTTTTCTTGAAACCCTTCCAAACAACTTGTGGTGATGTAGGTGACATTGGATTGTATTGTTTGAGACTTTCTGACCCAAGATGCTACTAACTTCTGCAATTCTCCAGCTGTGATCCTTGGATATATTTTGGCCACTCAAACTATCCTCTTCACAGTGCGTTGAGACAATATAGACACATGTCCTCTTCCAGGTTGATTCATAACATTTCCATTTGACAGAAACATCTTAATTATTGTCCTGATTGTGGAAATGGGCATTTTTAATGCTTTTCTTATTTTCTTATAGCCACTTCCCAATTTGTGAAGCTCAACAATCTTTTCCCCCACATCACAGCTATATTCCTTGGTCTTACCCATAATGATGAATAACTAAGGGAATTTGGTCTATGTGTTACTTTATATTTATACCCCTGTAAAACAAGGTATCATGGTTGAACAATTTCCTGTTCCTAGTCACCCAGATGTACTAAAAACACATAAAATATCAATAGGAATATACTTCAAATATAATTTTTTTTATATAAACCTGTGCTGTGTTTGCAATTGTTTAATATCCATGAGAGAAGAGTATATTTGTATATTTTTTTAACAAAAGATCAAAAGGTTATACAATAAAGACATTTTTTCATATTTACCAAGGGTGCCAATATTAGTGGAGGGCACTGTATTATTATGGTAACGGGGTAACACATGACCACTAATTTGAAAAATGATCAGCAGATAGCTTCCTGGGTTTTTGATACCTTGTTTGAGCAGAGCAGCCTCTCCTCTTTGAAAGAAAGGCCTTATTCTAGTGTTATTTTGGGATTCTAGAGTCCCCTTTGTAGTTCAGAACACTGTAAAAGATAAATAGTACAAACACATTTTAATACATTTTGAATGTTAGTACAATATTCTTACATTCATTTAATGTAATGGTATTTCTAATGATATGTTTAAATTTAATAATCAATTAAAAAATGTCTAATTCAATTCAAATTATGCAAAATATGAATTAAAAAAATCAAATCAATATATTTGTAATAGCATTTTTAATACTCTCTTTAAATGTAATATTTAAAGTAATAAAAATTTGAATCAATGTATTTGTATCTATTATGTATCAACTTACTAAATTCCCTACGACATGAACTATAGAACTTATGAAAAGTATTTGTTAAATCGAATGATTCATTCGAAATTTCAAATGTGGATATTCAACCTAATTATGAAAAATTTAAAATGAAAGTAGCATTCAAAAACCAGAAATAAATTACCGAATTTTAATGGATATTTCTTCTTATCTTCTTCTATTTGTTCTACCAAGCAAATTGCACTTACAACACATTTAATCATACCCAATTGTGTTGTATGCATTCTTTAGGGGATAGGTGCTACTTGGGAGCCACTGCTACCAATACAGTAAATGCATTTGATAGGTGGTTGCCATTTAAAGTGATAGAAAGGGTCAAAATTGTAATATACTTCCATTAGCAATAGTAAAAAGCTTTTACTGTTTTTAGAGGCATACGCAACAATGTTATGAGGGCCTGTGCACTAGTATTCAAGGTGGTGGTGTGCATTATGCATATGAATACTTTCTTTGTGTCATAGAAGCCATTTCAGACTCTTTGACAAAGTGTAGGGTTTGAAAAATGGCGCAGGGCACTGAAAGCTTATATGCATATGCCACTGGTAAACAATAACATTTACTAGAAGCATTTTTACTAATGAAGTATATAGCAAATATATGTAATGCGCATTTCAATTTTGTCCTTTCTATACCTTTCACTAATGTTTTCACTGGTAGTTCCGGCAATAAGTTAGGAGATTGCATTGATCTAGACCAGAAGCGAAAAGCCCTCCAGGATGATGACACATGGCTATTATCCGCACCCAGCAGCGGATGCACAGGACAATAATGGGTCATCATGCACTTCTAAGGAGTTTATGACTTCTGATATTTGCAATTGCAGAATTATTTTTTATTAACAAATTATGTTTGTTTACTGCCCAGTGGTGCTGAGGGCTACACAAAAAGCCTTGGGGTGCCTAATATAGCTCTACAGTTTGGACATGGTCCTTCACTTATTTTAGATATTACCCATTACATATCTGATTTAAAAAAAAAAAATGTATTTTTTTTACAATTGCCATCTGTGCCCCATCTGTATTTGCAAGTTATTAAAAAAAGGCAGCGGTGAAAATACATCAAAATGCAAACAAATTACAGCAGAAGAATGAGAGTTAGGAAATGTGTTTATTTTCTGTCAATTCCCATATTTCTATAATAATTTAGCGAGCCTTGCAAGTTGTTTAAGAATGCACTGGCAGCCTTGTCTCAGAATTCTCCTCCAAGGACTTCGCCCACACGAACAATACAAAACTAAAATAAAAGATGCAAAAGTTGTTGTTTTTTCCACTCAGCGAGTTCTAAAAACAGCTATTCCTCTCAGTCTTACAGACTGTACATTTTTACCCAAGGGAAGTTCTTTTAAGGTTTACAATCAATCAACAGCTTACTGGCCTCATTTAGCTGCTTCCAAAGTAATGCTCATCAGCTGTCTTCCCGCTGGAGTTAAGAATTAGCGTTTGAGGAATTAACAAGGCTTATTTTTATAGTTATATACCATGATCTTTGAATATATCTATCTATTGAACCCCCTTGAGTATTGAGCAAAGCATATGACTGCTACATTTCTAAGTAAAATGGTTTATTACCTGCCGTATTTTTTTAAAATGATGAGATGGGAGGCTGGTCCTCATTTATATAAAAAAAGTTAAAATAAAATTCAAACCATGGAACATGAGTAGGCAAGTTATTCCATATTCATTGATATTCATATATATACTGTAAGTTTGTATCTCAAATATTTTTCTGGATTATTGTATACTGAGTGCACATTTTTCTTAATCACTGTTGCAGTTATGACAGATAACCTTTATTAATTCTTAAACATCTTTACACTAATTGTTTCTATCATGTGTATGTTATATCTTGTTTAGCGCAGGAGCAATATTGATATTGTAGACACCGTTACATTTTCTCTGGTATAGTGTATTTCTGGACTATCATTTACCTGATGCCAGAATAATAAGACTACTGGCCAGGTAATTGGAGTGATAGGTAGGATCTCTCTGCAGGTCTGATACTTTATATTTATATCTATGTCTGTTACAATTTTTCTTGTTTACTTTTTGCTACCTTACACAGTTTTCTTGTGACACATTGCATTTTGGCATCTATTCTCACCAATATCTCCAGACACACACCATTTACATTGCATTGGTGCACTATGGTTTTATCCCTTGGTACATGGTATTTAAGTCATGGGTCTTCTTTTCATCACCAGCTTGTTGATTGTTCTGGTGATAAGGTGCGATACTGCTACTGTTTAGGTTTACCGGTTTTGGACTTTGTGTCTAGCATCTTATGCACAGTGATTCTGACTGACTGTAACAGTTTGTGCTGACCTCCTGCTTGTTTTTAAGTTATAGTCTAGGGTTCAATTAGAATTCTGATTCCATACTGGTTATAACAACTGTCTGTATATTATACTCTGCAGTGAGCAAAATCCTCATTTTGATCCAGAGTATTGGTATATTGTGCTATATTTGAACAGACATTTATGTCACAACTTTGACAATACCTGCTTATGCTTGGGTGGGTTTTAGAGTAGGGTTGGGAGTGTGGGTGGTGGGTTTTAATGTTGGGGGGGTATTGTATTTTTTTTTTTTTACAGGTAAAATAGCTGATGAATGATTACTTTGGGGCAATGCCCCGCAAAAATTCTTGTAATATTTTTTTATTTTCTGTAATTTAGTGTGGGGGGGGGGGGTTGTACTTTAGTTTATTTAATTTAATTGTAGTTAATTGTAGTTAGTTTATGTAATTAATTTAATGTTAGTGTAGTGTTAGGTCTAATTGTAATTTAGGTTAGGATTTATTTTACAGGTAAATTTGTACTTATTTTAACTAGGTAGTTAGTAAATAGTCAATAACTATTCAATAACTATTGTACCTAGTTAAAATAAATACAAAGTTGCCTGTAAAATAAATATAAACCCTAAGCAAGCTACAATGTAACTATTAGTTATATTGCAGCTAGCTTAGGGTTTATTTTATAGGTAAGTATTTAGTTTTAAATAGGATTAATTTATTTAATTGTAGTAATTTTATTTTCTTTTATTTAAATTATATTTAATTTAGGGGGGGTTAGATTTAGGTTTAGGGGTTAATAAATTTAATATAGTAGTGGCGACGTTGGGGGCAGCAGATTAGGGGTTAATAAACGTAGATGGTGTCAGCGATGTTAGGGACGGCAGATTAGGGGTTAATAAAATTTAACTAGTGTTTGCGAGGCAGGAGTGCGGCGGTTTAGGGGTTAATATATTTATTACAGTGGTGGTGATGTCCGGTCGGCAGATTAGGGGTTAAAAACTTTATTTAAGTGTTTGCGATGTGGGGGGGGGGGCTCGGTTTAGGGGTTAATAGGTAGTTTATGGGTGTTAGTGTACTTTGTAGCACTTTTATGTTACGGCGTTAGCCCATAAAACTCTTAACTATTGACTTTTAAATGCGGTACGAGTCTTGACAGGAGAGGGTCTACCGCTCCCTTCTACCAAGACTTGTAATACCGGCGTTAGGCAAGTCCCATTAAAAAGATAGGATACGCAATTGACGTAAGGGGATTTGCGGTAAGCTTGAGTCGCGGAAGAAAAGTGAGCGATAGACCCTCTCCTGCCAGACTCGTAATACCAGCGGGCATTAATAAGCAGCGTTGGGACCTCTCAATGCTGCTTTGTAAGGCTAACGAAAGACTCGTAATCTAGCCGTTAGTTTAAAAGTTATGTACATGTCTGCAGGAGTATAAACCAAGCACATGTATCAGTGTGGGAGAGACTTTATTTGCTCAAAACAGCTGGACGTAGGCATTTGCCACCTTACAGCTGCAGCAGTATATCAACCCCTGGAGTGCAACATATGTATAAAATGCAGCACTTTGATGCTGCCACCACTCTCTACACCTTGTGAGAGGGGGATCAGCTTACTTTTGAAAAACAAACCAACCTGATTTTATTATTTTTAGTTGGCTATATTACGAGCTGTGCGTTAGGGTAAAAAAGCAGCGTTAAGAGGTCCTAACGCTGCTTTGTTACGCCCACTGCTATTACGAGACTTGAAGGTTTAGGGTCACCGCACACATCTTTGGCCTTACCGCAAAATGATTTACGTAAACTTCGTAAAGTCTTTTTTCTATGGGACTTCCATAGCACCGCTATTACGAGTCTGTCCTGAGAGGCCAAAAAGTGAACAGTACACCCTACCCCGTCAAGAGTCCTAACGCATTTAAAAGTCAGTAGTTAAGAGTTTTATGGTACAACGCCGTAACATAAAACTCATACTACTAAACTAAAGTGCTAAAAAGTACACTAACACCCATAAACTACCTATTAACCCCTAAACCAAGGCCCTCCCGCATCACAAACACTATAATAAAAATTGTAACCCCTAATCTGCATATTGTATTTATTTTAACTAGGTAAAATAGTTATTAAATAGTTATTGACTATTTAATAACTACCTAGCTAAAATAAATAAAAAGGTACCTGTAAAATAAAACCTAACCTAAGTTACAATAACACCTAACCTAACCCTACAATTAAATAAATTAACTAAATTAACAACATTTAAATCAATTAAATTAAATTAGCTAAAGTACAAAAAACCCCCACTAAATTACAGAAAAAAATAAACAAATTACAAGATATTTAAACTAATTACACCTAATCTAATAGCCCTATCAAAATAAAAAGCCCCCCCCCCAAAATAAAAAAAACCCTAGCCTAAACTAAACTACCAATAGCCCTTAAAAGGGCCTTTTGTGGGGCATTGCGCCAAAGTAATCAGCTCTTTTACCTAAAAAAAATACAAACAACCCACACAACCAACCCCCCAAATAAAATCCTATCTTAAAAAAACTAAGCTCCCCATTGCCCTGAAAAGGGCATTTGGATGGGCATTGCCATTAAAAGGGCAGTTAAACCTAAAAATAAAACCCACCCAATACACCCTTAAAAAAACCTAACACTAACCCCCTGAAGATCGACTTACCGGGAGAAGTCTTCATCCAAGCCGGCCGAAGTCCTCAACGATTGAACTGTCCTCAACTGATTGGATCAGCCAATAGGATTTTTTCTAGCTTAATTCCAATTGGCTGATAGAATTCTATCAGCCAATCGGAATCTAAGGTATGCCATCTTGGATGACGTCACTTAAAGGTACCTTCTAGTTGTCGGATGAAGAGGATGCTCCGCGTCTGATGTCTTGAAGATGGACCCGCTCCGCATGGATTAAGATAGAAGATGCCATCTGGATGAAGACTTCTGCCCGTCTGGAGGACCACTTCACCCGGCTTGGATGAAGACTTCTCCCGGTAAGTCAATCTTCAGGGGGTTAGTGTTAGGTTTTTTTAAGGGTGTATTGGTGGGTTTTATTTTTAAGTTAGGGTTTGGGCTTGCAAAAGAGCTTTAAGGGCAATGCCCATCCAAATGCCCTTTTCAGTGCAATGGGGAGCTTAGGTTTTTTGAGATAGTATTTTATTTGGGGGGTTGGTTGTGTGGATGGTGGGTTTTACTGTTGGGGGGGTTGTTTGTATTTTCTTTAACAGGTTAAAGAGATGATTACTTTTCGGCAATGCCCCTCAAAAGTCCCTTTTGGTTGTTTAGTTTAGGCTAGGGTTTTTTTTTTTTTTTTTGGGGGGGGGGCTTTTTTATTTTGATAGGGCTATTAGATTAGGTGTAATTAGTTTAAATATCTTGTAATTTGTTTATTATTTTCTGTAATTTAGTGGGGGTTTGTTTTTGTACTTTAGCTAATTTAATTGATTTAAATGTTGTTAATTTAGTTAATTTATTTAATTGTAGGGTTAGGTTAGGTGTTATTGTAACTTAGGTTAGGTTTTATTTTACAGGTACTTTTGTATTTATTTTAGCTACGTAGTTATTAGATAGTTAATAACTATTTAATAACTATTCTACCTAGTTAAAATAAATACAAACTTGCCTGTAAAATAAAAATAAATCCTAAGCTAGCTACAATGTAACTATTAGTTATATTGTAGCTATTTTAGGGTTTATTTTATAGGTAAGTATTTAGTTTTAAATAGGAATAATGTAGTTAATGATAGTAATTTTATTTAGATTTATTTAAATTTTATTTAAGTTAGGGGGTGTTAGGGTTAGACTTAGGTTTAGGGGTTAAAACATTTAGTATAGTGGCGGCGACGTTGGGGGTGGCAGATTAGGGGTTAATAAATGTAGGTAGGTGGCGTCGATGTTAGGGACGGCAGATTAGGGGTTAATAAGTGTAGGTAGGTGGCAGCGACATTGGGGCGGCATATTAGGGGTTAATAAATATAATGTAGATGGCGGCGATGTTGGGGGCAGCAGATTAGGGGTTAATAAGCATAATGTAGGTGGCGGCAATATCGTGGGCGGCAGATTAGGGTTAATAAATGTAAGATTAGGGGGTTCATGCTAGGGTGTTAGGTGTAAACATAACTTTTATTTCCCCATAGGAATCAATGGGGCTGCGTTAAGGAGCTTTAAGCTGCTTTTTTGCAGGTGTTAGACTTTTTCTCAGCCGGATCTCCCCATTGATTCTTATGGGGAAATCGTGCACGAGCACGTACGACCTGCTTACCACTGACTTAAGCAGTGCTGGTATTGGAGTGTGGTAATGAGCAAAATTTTGCTCAACGCTCACTTCTGGTCTTTTAACGACGGGTTTGTAAAAACCCGTAATACCAGCGCTGTAGGTAAGTGAGCGGTGAGACAAAACTGCTCGTTAGCACCGCACAGCTCAAAACGAAAAACTCGTAATCTAGCCAAGTGTTTCTTCAAGTTAAACATTTAAATTTTATATACAGTAACCCCCTAAGCCAATAGAATGAGAGCTTTTTCCATTGGCTTATTGGACTAAGAATTAAAAAAATCAGCCAATAGAAATGCTAGGGTGCATCTCCAGAAGAGTGCCGACATGGACCCATAGCTGCCCCCCTAAGGGGTCAAATTTAAATGTGGTGAGAACCAACTTTGAGGTTTACTGATAGGGGGTTTTTTTTGGGGGGAGGTAGCATAATCACTTATGCCATTTTCAGGGAATACTTTTTTCCCAGTTAGTTTTTTTTTAGTGTAGATTTTTCTTTTATTTAGAATAGTTTATTTTTTCCTGGCCAAAGAGCTACGGACCAATTTATTATTGCGTCAATCTAGACGCATTCGTGGAGTCAATACGCTCGCCAGACATCACTGCAGTTAATCTACATACAACGGCCTTATTTATTAAATAGTCTGTCAAAACCATGCGCGTCAAATACGAAGCGATGAGCTTCGGACTGTTGATAAATAAGAGTCGTCGATGTCGCAGATATTCAGTTTTTTCCAACTTTATTTATACCATTTTATTACTGTCCATGAAAAAGCACATTTCTCTAAAGCTAATCTTTTATTTTTCATCTGTTAATGTCCAAGAAATAGCAAAATTTGTACCTGAACAAACAATATCTCATAGAAAGTTATTTTATTTATTTGTTATACAAAAAAATCTGATATATGATATTTTCACATTAGTTAATGTGTATTTGTATTTCTAGAAATCATGATATGCCTATCTCATGATTTTTTCTTTTTTTTAAATGATTATTAATGCTAGAATTTGTACATATAATACAAGAAGTGAAGAAGGTAGCACTCTCAATGTAAAGAAAACACCTTTATTAAAGCAATGTTTCAGGACTGTCTGTCCCTTTTTCAAGCTAACATACATTAAACTGTTAACACAATTTATACACAAGGCATATAGTGAGGAACCAATCCACAGGCCACAAGGGGGCATGTGCTAAAGTGACATCACACTGGTATCCTAATTGGCTTAAAGGGACATAATACTCATATGCTAAATCACTTGAAACTGATGCAGTATAACTGTAAAAAGCTGACAGGAAAATATCACCTGAGCATCTCTATGTAAAAAAGGAAGATATTTTACCTCACAATCTCATCAGCTCAGCAGAGTAAGTTCTGTGTAAAAAGTTATACTCAGCTGCTCCCAGCTGCAGGTAAAAATAAAAAAAATGAAGAAATGAACAGCAGCCAATCAGCATCAGCAGTGCTGAGGTCATGAACTCTTACTGTGATCTCATGAGATTTGACTTAACTCTCATGAGATTTCATAGTAAGCTTCCTTTACCTGATTGGTGAAATAATATGAGAGTGCACGATGCTAGTCCCTTCAGATGTCCCAGGACAAACACACTAAAATGCTGCTTAGAAATCATTTACAATGGGAGGTGGCTACTGAGGAACTTTTGAGGTAAAATATCTTTCTTTTTTACATAGAGATGTTCAGGTGATATTTTCTAATCAGCTTTTTACAGCTATGCTGCATCACTTTCAAGTGTTTAAACATTTGGGTATTATGGCCCTTTAACTTAAAGGCACAGACCTACATATTTTAACTTTGGCTAGCCATTGCTAAGAATTGGACCTCAAAAATTAAAATAACTAAAAACAAAAAACAGAGAAAAGAAAGAATAAGCTTGCATAGAGTACCTAAACTGTGAATTTTTATGTAATGTCAAATATATTCCTTATATTAAGGGCATTAAATCAAACTCTCTATTGAGACCACCTTGGATACATGGTATCTAGGGTCCAAATCCATTTGGCTTCTTTGTATAGGAACTCCTTCATCCTGTCTCCCCTTTTTGGCTTTTTCCTGGCATGGTCAATCACTATTAATTTTAATCGATTGGCTTGGTGGCCTTTTACCAGGAAATGGGAGGGGACAGGAAGCTGGGCAGTTTTGTCATTTCTTATATTGGACTTGTGTTGACAGAAGTGGTCCTTGACCTTTTGTGTGGTCTCTCCTACATAAAGTAGGCCATGTAGGCATTTCCGGGCATACGCTACATATGTAGAGTTAGATGCAGAGTAAATTGGAATTTTGAACTTCTTAACCATGTACGGGTGTGATATTTCTCCTCCCTTGATCATGCTATTACATTGGGCGCATCCTAAGCATAGGTAAGTCCCATTTTTTGGAACGCCCAAAAATTTTTTTTGGGTAACCTCCTCCATTAGTCACTGTCTGGTGAGCATGTACCAATCTCTTACCCATTGGGTTGCCTATTTATTTGCAATCAATGGATATTTTAAGAGTTGGACAGTTTTCTGTGTAACCCTTCCTGATTGCAGTCTAGTTTGAAACACCACCCCTACCCTACACAGGTGTTAAAAATGGGCTGGCATTTAAGATGACATTTCGTAATGAAAATGAAATTCAAGAGAAGGAAGAAAAACACTGAAAATAGCATGACAGTAAAGAGGTGATTTTAATTTCCGCTGTATCTGAATCATGACAGTTTAATGTTAGGTAGACTATCACTTTGAGCTATCAGTTTAAGATTATATTGAATCAAAAATCATTCGATTATTAAAATCATTGTCAGAAATATTACACTGTGTGGCCTAATTTCATCATCAATGTTTTGATTTTAAAGTATAATACACAATGTAACAAATGGCACTTACAAGTTCTGATTAATGATCAATGACTCAAGTATAGAGCAATTTTATTCATTAGTGATAGTAGAAAATGTATATTTCAATCAGATTGGCTGATTTAATTAATCGCGTGATTATGCATTTACCAATAAGAAGTTGTGGAAAAGTTTACCAGTTTGTGGGCTGTTTAGGAGAAAACTGTTGCGTCAAATTTGGTGCGAAGTGGAGGGTGGGACATGGCGCAAATAGATTTATCCAAAAAAGGGAAGTTGGCTATATTATGTAATGTATTTATTTCATTGTTATCCCTATATCTACTAGTGCACCAAATTTGAAACAATATTTTGCACCGAATTTGGAGCAATAATATTGTCCCCTAGCTTTGAAATGAGAGACAAAGATATAACATTATCCATAAGTAGTAATGTATTGATTTAATTTTTATCCCTATATCTACTAATGCATCACATTTACTAGTGCACATTTGAGGGCAATTTTAGTAGGTTTTAGTGTTAGTTAGGGGGTCTTATTCTAGGGGTCTTGGGGAAGTTATCGGTTAGGAGGTATTATGCAATGGTGGGTTGTAGCAGTTAGGGGGTACATTGTAATGGGAGGTTGTGGCAGTAAGGGGTTAATATGTTGGGAAGTAATTGGTGATGGGGTATTGGTGGTTCAGGGGTTACTAGTATAAGAAGCTTATAGCAGTGGGCTATGTGGAGGTTTAGGGTTTTATAGTGTAACAGGGTTATTTACAGTGGGCTTTGTGGTGGTTTAGGGTTTAATAGTGTAGAGGGTGGATAATGAAGATGGAAAAACTATCTTTTTGTTGTTGTTGTTGAGTGCAACATTTTTGTCCGCCCAAACTCTACGTGAGCTTTGAGTAAAAAGTTTGAGCGTAAAATCCGATTGCTTTTGAACGTTTATATTACCTATAAACTTAATAATATAGGGAATGTAAATTACCACAAGTTTTCATAAATGAATTGGTGATGATTTAAACACTGTGCCACTTGTAAAATGGAGTTGAGCAGAAAAATACTGCAATCTCACGAACGTGTTTGCTCTTATCATGCATACGATTGCACTCCATCCATAATCTAGCCCTTGATCAGGTACTCACACAGAATGAAGCTTCATTAGTTTTAAAATAAGTGCCCAGTAAAAAATGGATCTAACTCCATAACTTGCAGGGGGTTCCAAATGTATGACAGTATTTAAAAAAAACACAATTGATGTAAAACAAATAAAATTATTATAAGCAATCATCTACAGTCACTACAGGGTTAATACGTACACTGTCCATACACCATTTACGCTCTCAGTAGCACTTGTATACTGTTCAAGTTACTAGTGTAGCATCCAAGAAACATTTTGTATACAGCATAGACTACTTGCAAATAAGCGTTTCAGTGTTAGATCAAGTGAGACTCCTCCTTGTGATGTCCGGATGCCATGGCTCCACCTCCATGGAAGTCATTTTGTCAGCTGGCTCCATACCCAGAAAACTGTAATGCTTCTTCATGTAAATAGCAAACAGACTGTGAGGGGCCTACCATATATGAAGAAATAACAAATTAACACAGAGAAAAATGTTAAGAAAACTAGCCTGGTACCCAAAACTGATGTAAGGAAATAGGTCCGATATGGGGGCAGATTACTAGAAATAGACCTATTAATATGGAAGGCACCATTTGTCAGCTCATTCCAACATTATGTTAATTATCTTGATAAGTCATAAATCGAGACAAGCCCTAGGAGAACTATCAGGATGATTAGGATTACAAATTAGTTATTAACGCACTACAGTTCTCCAGAGTGTAAAGTCCTTGGTTAAGAACGGGTTCGTTTTTGAGGTTTTGGCGCCATCTGGTTGGTATTTAGAGATGTATTATGTGTGATATATGTAAGTAACATGATTAAGGGATAACATCTCTAAACGCCAATGTATGTTTTTGGCAATGGATAACACATTTTGAAAAAAGTTTTTATAACTGTGCATCTTACAGACAATATTTTGAGTGATTGAGGTGTGAGCAGACTGAGCAGACTACCACAACATGCACTGTGGTCAGTGTACTGAAATATTTCTGTTATTTGTTTGCAATACAAAATGCACACAGCAAGCACCTGAAGATACAGGCTCTTTAAAGAAAGACAAAGGTACATTTTATTTTCTAATTTTCTGCCTTAAGATTTAATCAAGTAATACATATACAGTCTTTTTTAAAAAAAATAAACTCCTCTATAACTTTAGATCACTGTAATTGCTGATTACCGAGTCTATATACATGAGACACAAATGCAGTTTTGGATAAATAATAACAATTACCAAGCATAGGAAAGGTAAGCAGTAAAATGATTACAAAGCAAAGACTAGGGTGAAACTAATATATCTTAAGTGGTTTCAGCGAAATTGAATTTACTTCAAAACCCTTAGTAACAGTTTCAAAATCTAATAACAATAAAATGAAATTGTAACGCTTGAGGGATACTCCTCTATCAGACCAAACACGGCCAGTAGTCTTGTTATCCCGGCGTCGAGCCGGAATGATAGGGAATATCCCAGAGCAGAGAAAGTTAGTGAGATGAGGAAGGCGGCACTCACCACAGACAGGACAGTCCCCAGCAGCAACAGCAGAGCATTCCAAGAATGAACCACTAGAATGGTCAGGCAGGCAGGGTTTGGCACCAGTAAAGCAGTCCAAGGGCACACCACTAGAATGGTCAGGCAGACAGGGTTTGGCAACAGTAAAGCAGTTCAAGGGCACACCACTAGAATGGTCAGGCAGGCAGGGTTCAGCAACAGTAATACAATCCAGCAATAAAGGGGTAAAGCAGGTAGAGTAGTCAGACAGGCAGGTTCAGCAATAGTAATTCAATCCAGCAGTTAAGGGTTAAAGCAGGTAGAGTAGTCAGGCAGGCAGGTTCAGCAATGGTATTTCAATCCAGCAGTTAAGGGTTAAAGCAGGTAGAGTAGTCAGACAGGCAGGTTCATCAATAGTAATTCAATCCAGCAGTTAAGGGTTAAAGCAGGTAGAGTAGTCAGGCAGGCAGGTTCAGCAACGGTATTTCAATCCAGCAGTTAAGGGTTAAAGCAGGTAGAGTAGTCAGACAGGCAGGTTCAGTAACGGTAATAAGGCACATAGATAGAACAATCTGTCGAACCCAGGAGCACACAAATTAACACTGATACTTGGGCAGTGACAGATCATTTCTAACAATTTTAAATAGGTGCAGGATTCACAGCACAGAGGTCTGACCGGCATCAGGAGCGTGAGGCGATGACGTCAGCGCCACACGCATCCGGACCCGACACTGCCCCTGACAACAAGCAGGAAAGGAGACTCCATGACCCTAGCAACGGCTAGACTGGCGTGTCATGACATAACCACCCTCTCAAGGGTTCCCTCTGGGAACCAGAGTCGGCCTCAAAGGATGAGCAGCATGGAATCTGGAGACCAGAGATGGAGCATGCACATCGCGGGCAGTAACCCAGGAACGATCTGCCATGGAGTAACCCTTCCAATGTATCAGATACTGCAGTTGTCTGCACCTGTATCTGGAGTGCAGGATCTTAGCTACCTCATATTCAGGGTCACCAAGGACCAGGAGTGGAGGAGGAGGAGGAGCTTGGAGCCTGGTATATATATTTTTGATGTAAGGTTTAAGTAGTGAGATGTGTAAGACTGGATGTATGCATAGGGTTTTTGGCAAGGTCACTTTGTAGGCAACAGGAGACAGTCTTTATAGGACCTTGTAAGGGCCGATAAACCTAGACCCCAATTTGTGACAGGGTTGATGTAAACAAATATTTAGAGTAGAGATCCAAACACGTTCACCCACTGGGATGGCACGTACAGAAGCCCTATGATGATCTTGCCAGCTAAGCTAGGGGTAGAAACTCAGACCAGTTGGTAAGGCGAGTGTTGACAAAGGCTCTAAGGTAGGCTTCAATATCCTGGTTTGCTCTCTCAGTTAGTCCATTGGTCTGAGGATGGTAGCCAGAAGACAAGGAAATAGTGGTTCCAATCAACTTATAAAATGCTCTCCAAAAGGCAGAGATGAACTGTGGACCTCTGTCGGAAACAATATTCACAGGAATGCCATGAAGTCGTACCACATGCAAGAGGAAAAGGGATGATAATTCTTGAGCAGAAGGTAGTTTGGTTAGGGGTACGAAAAGAGCCAGTCTGGAAAAGCGGTCCACCACAACCCAGATAACTGTATGGTGGTCAGAAGAAGGAAGGTCCACAATGAAGTCCATTGTTATGTGTGTCCATGGTTGTTTGGGAATAGACAATGGTTGGAGCAAACCAGGAGGCAAAGATCGGGGAGACTTGTTGGCAGCACAAATTGTGCAGGCTTTCACATAATCCTGAGCGTCAGACTTCATAGTAGGCCACCAAACATGTTGGGAAAGATGCTTGAAAGTCCTAGTCAAACCAGGATGTCCTGAGAGTTTGCTATTATGAGCCCAGGCTAGCACAGGGATATGTAGGTTCAGGGGTACAAAGAAGATATAGGAGGCCATGGGGGCTCCAGGAGGTTTACTAGACTGAGCATGTTGCAATCTTTGCAGAAGGGTGGTTATTGAGTTTAGCAACCCCACAGGAGGGGGTATGATGTGTTCAATAAGAGCTTCTGAGGAATCACTTGAGTGAGGGAACTGACAGGAAAGGGCGTCCGCCTTCTTGTTCTTGGTCCCAGGAAGATAAGAGACCACAAAGTTCAAACGGGAAAAGAACAAGGCCCATCTGGCCTGTCGAGGATTGAGTCGATGAGCAGTCTCTAGGTAAGTCAGATTCTTGTGGTTGGTGAGAATCTGAATAGGATTGGCGCTGCCCTCTAACCAATGACGCCATTCAGTCAAGGCCATCTTAATGGCTAAGAGTTCATGATTACCCACATCGTAGTTCCTCTCAGCAGGAGTAAAGAGTTTAGAGAAAAAGGCTACAGGGTGCGACTTTGAAGTCAAAGGGTCCCTTTGGGCAAAAACTGCTCCAGCCTCTATCTCAGTGGCATCAATCTCTAAAGTGAACTGCAGGTCAGGATCAGGATAGCAGAGCACAGGAGCTGAACAGAAAGCCTTTTTCAGACAAGAGAAGGCATTTATGGCCTCAGGAGGCCAATGTTTACAGTCTTTGTTCCGTTTTGTCAATTCAGTGAGAGGAGCGACTGTTTGTGAAAAGTTCTTTATAAACTTGTGGTAATAATTGGAGAATACCAAGAACCTCTGCAATTCCTTTAAAGGAGGTAGGTTGAGGCCATTCTAGTACTGCAGTGAGTTTAGCAGAATCCATGGCAAAACCCTCCTTCGAGATGACAGCTGGTAATTATTCTAATGTAAATCACAATTGTGCTCACGTGTTCCCATTGACTTTCAATTTGTAGTATAAGCAGAACTCGATATCGCTTGCTTTTAAGCAATAGCGCTCCATGCGTAATATAGCCCTTAGTGTTAGAATATGACTTTTTGTTTTGGGCTTTTTTTTTTCGTTGGTGGGTACTTTGTGAGAGGGATGTGGTAGAGTGGTGGTTTAGGGGTAATAGTGTAGCAGGGTACTTTATGGTGTGGGTGTGGCAGTTTAGGAGTTAATAGTGTAGGGAGGTACTTTGTGATGTAGGGGTTTGGCGGTTTAGGGGTTAATAGTATAGCGGGTACTTTGCGGTGGGCTATGTGTCGGTTTAGGGCCTATTAGATTTTGAGGATTTTTGCAATATTAGTAAGCGATGAGCTCAGCCTCCCTTGATTACACAACAGTTTTGAATGTGCTGGATGGAGCGCCCGCCCACTGTCTGACAGGTTAGGTGTCATAAAAAGCTCAAGAGGAGGCAGCTAACACATCTGTCTCATTGAGGGGGGAGTGTCTTGAGTCTAAAAATGTGTCTTACGCTGACAGTCAGTAGGTCATTTATCTGTATGGGAACTAGCTTGTGCCATTTAATCAAAGTGGCAAAACAGCAATTTCTACTCTGCAGTGCAGGTATCACTGACAAGAATGCAGTCTGTAAGCTTTCGAGAGACAGGTATTGGAGTTACTGTAATTACTGAATTTACTTTGGACTCAAAGTGTGGATAAGGTTAAAAAGTGTAGTACACTATGGGACCAATTACATGTGGAGCGTTAAATTATTGCGCAGCAGGAATTTCAGAAATGTGGTACGCAGCTGCAATAAGCTGCCTTTTAATTATTAAAATTATTAAAAGGCAATGGTAGAGCCATGCATGTCTGCTATTTCTAATCAAAGAGGATCCCATAGAAACTTTTACAACCATTTGTGTTTGGGTTTCTCACTGATATTATATTCATATCGCTTGTGTAATCATAATAAGTTTGTGAAAAAGTTAACCATTTTTTATATGATCGCATTTGGTGGTGAAATGGTGGTATGAAATTTACCAAATGGGCCTTGATCAATACCTTGGGTTGTCTGCTTAAAAACAAACAAAAACCATTTAGAATATAGTAGCTTCTCTTAAGACAGAAAGAAAGACAGAAAGACAGACAGACAGAAAGACAGACAGAAAGACAGACAGACAGGCAGGCAAACAGAAAGAAAGACAGACAGAAAGAAAGACAGACAGACAGAAAGAAAGACAGACAGAAAGACAGACAGACAGGCAGGCAAACAGAAAGAAAGACAGACAGAAAGACAGAAACAGAATAGATTCCAAAGTCGTAATGTTGTTTTGTTATATTTATTTGCATTAGGGGGTTACAAAATAATATATGCTCTAATAATTATATCAGAAAGGAATGAAGCTGAAAAGACAGGTCTAATGTTATATTTTTCTTATTTACTTCTGTATGCCATTATGCCAGTGCTGAGAACCTCACATATTTCCATGTTCTGGTATGTGCCTGTAATACAGGTATTATTTAGAAGTGATTTATTTTGTGAATATATCATATGTAAATGATTTCTCAGATGAGAAGTTATGTCACTGCCCAACAAGCTGAAATCACTCTTGACATTGCACAATGCATTGCAAAGCATTGCTAGAGTGATAGTCTTCGGTAGTGTCTTAAGTTCTTTAAGAGAAGCAGTGGTTATTGATTTCTCAAAGGCTTTGGATTGAGTTAACCACAGAATACAGATAAATTACATCTCCATCTGAAACTTCAGTTGAACTTGAATAGTCTGCTGGTATCAGTAATATTGTTTTCAGCTATGTGTAAGTTATTAAAAGTATGCCTGTCCTCATGATCTGAACTGAGTGTGGTGTATTAAATCCATCATTTATTGAACAACATATTCAGTAATTAGTAATTCTATTAATTAGAAAGCTTTGAGAAATGTTCTTCAAACATTACTGCTAAGTTTAATCTTTGAAATAAGATCAATGTGCATACTTTAAAAAGAATTAAAATGGAATCTAAAGAGTTAGATAATTGTTAGGAAAATGAATTGCAAATGACTTCATTAAATAGAAGGGACATATACAATTTTAGTAATTTATAGTATTAGCAGGTACCCTAATATCACTTTTAATAGAAATGTTTCTTTTGTCAGCCTTTGGTATAGTCATAACTAAAAGAAGCACCATCCAAAATAAGACTGTGGCCAGCACTTACATGACCCTCAGTTTCATACTATACATCTAGATCATTAATTTACAATACACAGAGCACTGCTCACATTTTGCTTTGTTACAGATTAAAGAAACATAAAACATCTTGTAATTACAATACTTTTATGTTTTTCAATAATAAATAAATATATATCAGCTGACTTTCAGAATATTTACTTATTTTCTGAATTTGTTTTTGATAACCATTGTTGCACGAGGCAACAATTTACATTGCATGGATCAAAATAAATAATGAAAGATTATTTTACTACTTACGAGTTTCTAATTTCTCTTTTACATAAAAACAATCTTGTAACAAATCTTTGCAATGTCTATAGATTTTATAAAAATATTATTACAAGTGGTTAAAGAGACAGAAAGTGAACCAGAAGAGGGCTGTGGTTTGGATGCCACAAAAAATAGAGAATTTATTATAGGAGCAAATAGTCAACTGTGGCAGATAAATCTAGAAAAATAAGTTAGCAGTAGTAGCCTTTACTTTAGTGAATGGCAAATTGTTGATTAACTTTAATGATACCAGTTGAGTATTTAACCACTAAAGCCTCCCCATCTACCCACCCTTCCAACAAAGAAACACTTGTTCACTTCTCCTCTGTAACAGAGAAAGAGGTCTTCATGGTCTTACCTTCTTCTCATTACCTCACAAACTGCCTTCCTCTCTGCTTCTTTAATCCAAGATAATATTTTTAACCTCTCTCTTATCACTGGCACATTTCTTGATCCCGTCTAACCATGGGCTAATTACATCCATTTTCTTCGACCCTACCACTCCCTCTATCAGTCAATCCTCATACTTCTCTTTGCTTCAAAACTATTTAAACAATTTATTTATAACCATCTAACACACTATTAAGCTTAAGAAGCTTTGGGAATTGTTACTACCAGCTAGATAGTATTAATAAGTAATGCTAAAGGGACATTAACATATTTTTTATGCATTATCGGTCAAAAAGTTTAGGACACCTCCATTTGTAACAATTTTTATTGAAATATAAGCAGTTCAAGTCGAGTTAGTAACCAAAAATGTTTAAAAAAAGGTAAAATAATGTATGTTTCAGAGTTATAAACCAAGGCTTGTTTCAGAAAGCAAGTAATGTGTTAACATGACATAGTATATTGCTATCATACTGGTGATAAAAGGGAAGTTAAGGAAGACAGACTGACCATTGTAACCCTTAAAAGTGTAGGTCTTTCCTTTACAAAAATTGCAAAGAAAGCAAAAAGGTGTAAGTATAATGTCCTATATAATCAAAAGGCACTTGGAAACTGGAGGAAAATCTGACAGAATCAGAAGATATGTTACTGAGAGTCAACAGCTTGTGATAGGCAGCTCACATGACAACAGCTTCAAGCATAGATTAACGCTGGCTGAAGCAAGTCTTACTGTCTACTGTGAAGAGAAGACTTTGAGCTGTAGGTTTGCCAGGTCAAGTGACAGTAAGAAGGCCATTTCTAAAATGGCAAAATAAGAAAAGTGGATTGCTGGGCCATAAAGCAATCAAAATTTTAAATTTTCTGTTCATCACCCAGGGCCTTTGTATGGTGTTGGAGTATGTGAAAGGATAGTTCCACATTATGTGACATCAACTGGCAAACATGGAGGAGGAAATGTGATTATCTGGGGGTCATTTTCTGGATTGGTGACTTGCACAGATTGAGTGGCACCCCGACGCAAAAAGACTACTATAGCATTTTGTTAAAACAATAAAGTAACTTTGTATACAAAGTAAACAGGGGGCACTATACTACAAACAATACTTTAAAAAAAGAAAAATCCCCATATCTAATCCAGAAGAATAATCAAAGTCACCAGGACAACTTCTTTTCTTAAATTGCGGGAAAACCTACATGTATCTAGAAGGTAGTAAAACAAAAGGGCACGTCATGGTGTAGACTGTGTGAACTATGAAACAAATAAAAAAAATCCCAAGTGAGATGCCCTTATAGATGAATAGTGCAAATAGGCAGGCTGGATGTATCAGCCACCAGCTGGCTAATGCTCCCGACAAAAACCTCCAGGGGAGTTCCTCCTTAGATTTGAAAGTCTCCAATATCCAGCCACAGGCAATCAGAAGAAATCCAGCAACCCCTTTCCACAAACAGTACGCTGCAAAAGTGTCACAATCTCATAGCTGTTCTGTTTAGAAAAAAATGCTGTACAATAGCATTTTGCAGCACCATGAAAACCTTCTGATATACGCAGAGTTGGTTAGGGGTTTCATCCTAAAACAAGTTAATAGCCTAAAACATACCTTCAGGCTATGCCAGAACTACCTTAGAAGAATAGAACAAAACAGTAGGCTTCAAATTATGGAATGACCAATCAGCCAATAGAATGAAAGCTATTTCTATTGGCTGATTTTAATTTGAACATTAAATAAGCCAATAGGAATGCAAGGATACCCCTATATAAAAGGGGTACCTCACATTCAAAATTCAGTCTTTCTTGAAGAGCTGAATATGTATGAAAATTGCCACAGCCGAAATGAAGATGGACCGCTGACGGGATTAAGATGGAGCGGGTGGGAAAATTTGGTGTGTTTATTTTATATAAGATATTTGTTTTTGTTTTTCTGGACAGCAAAATAGCTTAATGCCCTTTTTAATGGGAATGCACAGCCAAATGCCCTTTACAGGGCATTTTTTAGAGTAGTTCTTTTTTTAGATTTTTTAATTTTTGTAATGTTAGGGGGGGTTTTGGTAATATTTTTTTCTAAAAAACAAAACAGTGATGGTAGGTTTTTACTTTTTAATAGTAATGGTAGATTGTTTTTTTTATATAGGTAAGGTTAGATTTTTTTTTACTTTCTCAGGTACATTTTCTTTTAATGGTAGTTAGTTTTTTTTGGTAAATGTAGTGTTAGTGTATTTTGTGTTAAATTAGGGGGGTTAGATGTTAGTGGGTTAATTTGCATTGGGGGCTGGCAGTTTAGATGTTAATAGTGTAGTGGGGACTTTGCTTTCAGCTATGTGGCAGTTTAGGGTTTATTAGAGTAGGGGTCTTATGGCGATTCGGGTTAACGAGTGAGTAGGGTTTTTTTTTGCCTTTTTTTCCTCCATTGACTTCTAGGGGGGGGGGTGGAATAGGTTATATCGCATGCAGTATTGTAAATTCAGCTTTTTGCATGCATCGGGTTAGCGCTGGAGCGATAACTTTTTACTTTCAAATTGTAATACCAGATCAACCCGCGGTTAGAACTACAGCAAAATCGCTAAATAGAACTCCACTTGTAATCTAGTGGCTTGTATGAAACAAATGATGTCTTCAGAAGCACAGTCCATACAAACACCAGCTCTCTGAGCAGGCATGGTGTTTGAAAACTGGTGCACTGGCCCTCACAGAATATCTGTGTATGACACAGAAAAATAGAAACAACTAATGAAATCATATTGCAAAAATGTTTATATTTCAAATTGAAATACAACCATACACATTTCATTTTTTAACTTTCTATCCTTTTAATCACGCACAAGCATTCATTTTGTGCTAGGTTCAGTTTAAATGTAAACCACAACCTTAATTGATCCATTAAAAATATGTTTAATTTCTGTTATTTCATATGGATGATAAAACATGTTTTACAATCAACTGCAATAGAGTAAAGGTCTAATAATTTAAACAGAGATTGGTCTACAGAATATTTATTATTTGCAAATACACTCTAGAATGTTAACATGCATGGTTCAGAAACAAGTGCATTTACTTGAAGAAAGACAGATTATTTTGCACCATATATGTACTATACAGTAGAATATTTAATACTTCTAAAGCAGAAATTAAGTACAAAGTATGATCTCCCTGAGAAAGAAGTTAATTTAGGAATGAGATTCAAGCCCTTGTCAATATCAAATATCCTGTAATGGAAAAAGCCCAGACGTTTAATTTTGTAATCAATAATATTTACTTCCCGTGCCTATGTTTGTACGATATTATAATTATCTGATTTTATTGAACTGAATGTTTGATCCCATCCTAAATGAGACAATGTACCTTGTTATCTGTAAAGAATATTACCCATTCTTATATTTATTTTTTATTTCTCTTTTAAGTTTTGACACACACTCAAAAATATGCATGCCAGGTGCTTACTAGTGCCCAAAAGAAATAATCTTCATCTATTACATATTTATAAAACAAAAATGCTAAATTTGAAATGTTTATTTTATTTTTTAAATAAGGCTACACTATTCTGTCTCCCTCCCCTTCTCTATCTTCCTTTATATGTTTATTATTCCCTTTTCAATCTTTTGTCCCTTTCTCTATGCTACCCCCTTTTTCACTATCAACCCTCTTTTACCTTCACTATTCCCCTTTCTATTTTGTGACCTTTATCTACCTACAGTAATTTCAATTTTGTTTTTCCGCTCTCACTGTATCAATCTTTAGCAAAGGCGACTGAGGGTGATATTTTTTTAGTCAATGCAGGAAATCAGAGAGATCAACAACAACAACACAAAACAGACTTTTTTTAGGTTCCCTATTTCCATATAAAATAAAAAAACTAGCAACAAAGTGCAATAGAGGCAAAAAAGTAGCCACTCAGTATCCAAACGGGCATATTTCATATTAGTTTAAAAGCTATACAGTTCACACAATAGAGCTGTGTTATCCAGATCTAGCAGGTTTTGATGTTTACTAGCCCTTGGTTCAAGTATGTAAATTACTGCTGATATAGTCTAGACATTGTGAAGCAGCCGTCTAGTTCTCCATTGGATAGTTTCCTACTACAGCCCTTATTGGAGGATCTCATCATATATCTTCATTCTGGACAATGGCTACATACCTTGTCAGCCAGCAAACTTATTAAATGAAAATTGTTGTAGCTCAATGGTTTCAAATCTGTCCTCAGGCCTCCATAACAGGCCACATTTGGAAGATATCTAGACTTTGTACTGGCTTTGTACTATGGAACCTTTTTCATCACCTCTTTTTTAAATGACCCCAAATAAAGTTAATGAAGATTTTTACAGGAATGTGATTGTTGGACTTTCTTTATCCTCTTTTTTGATGTTATTTACTTGCGGATTGCAGGGGTCCGCTCTACAGAAGGAGTCCTTTTTGTTCCATTCCATTTTTTATTCAATGCTAGCTTCAGCACTTCCACCACAGGTAATTGTTGTTAACAGGCACTAAACACAAGTTCCGGATGTGCTTGTATGGTCTTTGCTTCCGGTCACCTTAGCACACAGCTTGAACAGCGTTTGACTAGGAGCTGCACCAGAGCGCTGTAGTAGTGAAATAGGGAATTAACCAGAAATAGGTACTTATGCTGCAGGTTGTCATTGCTGCATTTTCTTCCCTCACACTACGTCTGAGTTTGGTTCAGGAGTGTGTAGAAGTATTTGACAGCGGCTTCTGACTACACGGATTGTGGACTGTATCTTGCCTAGTCTCACCCTCATTGTTTGTGATTATTTGGGAATTCATCAGACTTGTGCTTTTTCTTCAGAAATTATTTGTATTTGTGCCACGTTGTTTTACATACCTACTGCTCATACATTTCTTTTTGTTCATCCTTTTTTCTTTCTACAAAAAAGATACACCTAATTCATAAGAACACTACCATATCTAAATCTCTGTTCATTTCATGTGGCACCAAAGTATTTAATGAAAATATCCAAAATGCCTCATGTTGTATAAGGCATTTATCCCTGTTACATCCCCTTCTTAACTTTAGGACACAGTCAATCACTTTACACGTCTATATAACTCATGAGAGTGGCATTGGGACTATACGATCTGTATTGCATTCTAGTGGTCTGTTTGATATGTCACAAATTAATTTAATTTTACAATTACTTAAAATTAGTTTACACTGCAATTATTTTTTGTTTCAGGATTCCTTTTATATGCAGATGCAAGGTAATGCTATGGGGTCTAAAGTCACCCCCGATATTTTCATGAATGTGTTTGAAGAAAAATGTATTTTCGGTCATGAAATATTTATTCAATATGGTGCCACATGGTGGTGCTATATTGATGGTATTTTTGGTATTTAGTTTGGCAACTATAGATTTTAATTTATTTTTTGTAATTTGGATGCAGGACCTCTTGTTCTAGAAATATATTTCTGTATGAACCATAGGTGGCGCAGTTACATATGTTTTATATTGATTATGGAATATTAAGAGTTAATACCATGACATATGCACCTCTTGTGGTATAAATAAGTGGATATTTTGCATTGTGAATATGGCATAACTAAAGGGAGGAATCCTGAAATGTTGCTTTTGTATGTATTCCCCTTAAAGGGACAGTCAACACCAGAATTTTTGTTGTTTAAAAAGAAAGATAATACCTTTATTACCTATTCCCCAGTTTTGCACAACCAACACAGTTATATTAATATACTTTTTACCTCTGTAATTATCTTGTATCTAAACTTACAATATCACAATTGTGTTATCATATTCCCTCATAGCCTTTAATGGAGCATGATAAGTGGAAAAAAAACTACTTGTGCATAAATCTATTCGCTTTTAACCAAGTGCGCTAACCCGACACAAAATATTTAACATTCCAATGTTCTTCACATAGAAGAATATGTTCTATTTATTCATAAAGACATATTTATATATAAACAGCACTGTGCAAAAGTCTTAGGCCACCATTAGATTTGTTATTTTAGCAAAGTTTTAATGACCATCCATATTTATTTTTCGGTCTCTTCCCAGAGTTATTCTTTAGAATTAGGTTGTCTTATTTCTTTCTCTGCCCAGGTGATCCCATACTGCCTCTATAATATTCAGGTCTGGACTCTGTGGAGGTCAGTCCATGAGTATCTGTGTTTTATCAGCTGTTTATTTCCAAATATAATTTCACTGCATTAGTAGTGTGCTTGTGATCATTACCATGCTGAATAATGAAACCATTCCCAATCAGATGCTTTCCAGAAGGCATGATGAATTAAACCCTGTCTATTTTTCAGCATTCATGATCCCATCATTTTGGACATTATCACCAACACCACTGGTAGAAATGCAGCCCCAAACCAGGACAGACCCTCCACCATGTTTCACTGAAGGCCGCAAGCATTCATCCATCTCTCTCTCCAACTCTTCTTCTCACATATTGTCGACAATTAGACCCAATAATTTCAAACTTTGATTCATCACTTCGTAATACTCTTTTTTCCACTGATCTTGATTAATTTCTTTGTGAGCTTTAGCATATCTTAGACTCTTCACCCTGTTCCCCTTCTGAAAAAGTGGTTTCTTGGCTGCTACCCACAAAGGCCATTCCTGATCAAGCTTCTTCAGACTGTAGAGGGGCATACCGATGTAGCTGCCAGATGCTGAGCTAGTTCCATGCTGGACTTCTTCAGGTCTCACAAAGAAGAAACTCTGAGAAACTTCTCATCAGATTTTGAGTTTTCTTGTCCTTCCAGTCCTTTTAAGCATCCAATGAATTCAACTCATACCACATGTGTATGTAATGCTCAAGCATGTCTTGCGCAAACCTGGCGTAATAGACCTTTTTCACGGCAGTCATTTTGACATGAAATAGTAGGACAAATACAGATCTTAGCAATTACCTTAATTAGGGTTCCATTCCATTTAGGTTTATGAGAGCAAGGTTCTTGTTATTGCTCAAATGTATGGGGGGGGGGGGGTCACACTAAATACTTACCACTTTAGCCGTTTTATAAAAGCTGATTTTTCTGACTTTTTTCTGTTTTTTTTTAATACTGTTTACAGATATCCTGTATTTTCTGGTTGTATTCTAATAAAGAGACTGATAAATAATTTTATATATATATATATATATATATAATATCATTATACCATTGCTAAAACAACAAATCTAATGGTGGCCTAGGACTTTTGCACAATACTGTATATGAAAACTTAGGATTCTTAAAGGGACAGTCTACACTAAGTCATATTAAAGTCTTACTTTAGATTAAGCTGCAATTATCCTCCTGCACCCCTTTCTATATCATGCAGCAGTAACAGTAAAAAAGTTATTTTAAAATGAATATTGTTTCTGTCCCTTAGAAATAGCTGCCAAGCTTTGCTCTCTGATGACATTATGATCTGGGCTGCAGCTATGCATTGTGCTGAATAGTATTAACAGTCTGTTGAATCAAATTAGTGAATCTTTTGTAACTGGTGAAGCCTTTAATGTAGCCGAGATTGTGATGTCATCAGCGGGCAGAGCTTGGCAGCCATTTCAAAGTGACCAGAAACAATATCCACAACATAAAAAGGAGTGCAGGAGAATATTTGCAGCTTAAGCTAAAGTAAGACTTTAAGATGACTAATGCGTAGACTGTCCCTTTAAGGAACGTTATTGAAATATTACATATAAAACATTAATACAAATTAATATAATTTATAAAAAAATAATAAACATACTGTAAAATATTCTAAATACATAGAATGTATCTATATATATTTTACAGTATTTCTGTAGCAAGAAGAAAGGAAAGCGTAAATCCTATCAAGGTACACGTTTTCCGATTCTTTATTGGCACACTCTTACAGAAATAAAAAACAATACAAGCCTATATCCCAATCATAGGGAATAACAGAAACAATCCCAGTGGAAATCGCTACAGCATTCACACAGTCACAGAGGAGCTCCGTCAAGCCTTGCCCCCAACGCGTTTCGTTTGGCATATCCGAACTTTCTCAAGAGGAATTGATGATACATTGTGTAATCCTACGTCTCCATAAAACTCCCAACGTTAGCTCCAATTGGTTTATTTATTTAGGCAGATCTATTCCGTCCAATGCAACCTGCCTTCCCTTTTTGTGGGCGTGTTGGGAGTTATTTTCTCCATATTTTGTATTTAGTGGAGGATTTTAAACTCACTTTTCGCCTCCCCATAATTTTAATTTTTGTTGAATTTCCCCCAGAAATGATCTTTACCAAGCAGTGACTCAACCTACTCCTAGCTGATGAGTGGCAAAACCACAAAACAGCTGTCCTGGGATTGGTCTGAGTCACTGTACTAACCCTAGCTAAGCATGAAAGCTGTGTAATGTAGCAGTGCTATGGCATAAAGGGAAGCCTGTCTTAAAAAGCAGGCTAAAAGTAAAAAGGTGAGTCATTGTGAACCTCATTTGCATATCTTACCCA